>NC_092423.1:120902243-120904743 GCF_036169615.1 Heliangelus exortis
CCGAGAAAAGGATTTAGGTGATCAAAGTTAGTGGCCTTGTGAATTACTGAGAGAACTTTAAATACTGAACAGAGCAGCAGGTATGTATTTCTGTGAACTCAGCTGATAGCACGGGGAGAGCTTTGTTTTTTTGTGATGCTTAAGGCTATGCAGATATGTGGTTAGTATATATGCATTTTTATATTTTATAGTTTTTTGCATACAAGAAGGAAGTATACTGTATGGTTTGCATTGTAATTGCTTTTCTAAAGAGAACTGAAAGCTGTAGAGACTGTAGAATAATGTTGGTTCTGAGGCAGTCCTTGTGATTATTTTTTTTAGCTATCACTTTGTGAAACTTCTTTATAACTCTCATAGAAAGTCCCTAGCGGGGAGAGATTGTTTTATTTTTCAATATTGAAGATTCTGTAATCTTTAATGGATGCATGTTTCATCATGTGTTCCATACAATCAGTAAGTCACCCCTCTAATCTTTAATTTCTCATTAAGGTATAATGATTTCATTTGCCTAACCTAATAGCAAACATGGCCACAAAGACTGTAAACAGCTCAAGTATGGAAATATATGCTATGGTTTCTTTCTGTGTTGCTAGTCAGTTCAAAGATTTAGTATTTGTTTTAACTGGAATGAAATATACTCTTGTTTATTCAATTCTGATCAGAGGGCTGATGTCATTGTTTACTACTGATGAATACTGAAGTTATGTAAGTAGACTGATAACTATAAATCTGCAGTTTATTTTAAAATGTTGATTAAGTAACAGAAAAGATGTTATGACACTTGTTACTGTGGTTTTATTTTGTACTTTGGTTGTATGATGGAAGGTTTAAAAATCTAGTTTAGTTCTGCTAACTCTTTAAAGGCTGGAAATTGCAACAGAAAGACTGTTCAGTGCAGGGTTGTGGGAAGAAGGGAAAGGGTGAGATGCTATGCTGCAGAACCCATTTTGTATCTGCCTAATAATATTTAATGCTCATAAATGCCATCCTGGTTGCGTTATAATGTGCATGCCTCTCGACTATTCTGGCAACAGTTTTTGTGTGTGCTGGATACTATGAAGCTGTGGAATAGCGTGGTAAACTTGCAGCAAAAATACTCAGGCAGCAAAGTTTAAATGCAAAGCTACAGATAGGGCTAGAATAGTTTTAGGCAGCTGGATCTGTCTCTGCTATATTAACTCCATCTTTATCAGTTACTTTTACCTGCTAAAGAGGTTTCATCCTGACTGATCCTCACATGGTTCTGAGTAGGACAGAGTTAATTTACATGCATCCTTGTATCAGTTCTAAGGGGAAAGAAAAACCCAAACTACAAAACCCAAACAAAATACAGAACTGCTATTGCCTGTTTTCCTATGCCATGCTTAAAAAAACCTTCCTGCCTGTGTGCTGGTGCCATCAGAGTGTGTGTCTTCGTGCTTGTGTTTACGAGTGGTTGAGACAGTCTCAGAAGTGCAATTGCTGAGTAGATGCACGTTAAAATGCTTTATTGTTTATCCTTTTGCGTCAGAGTTGAGAGATACCAGTAAGAAGACATTTATGCCAGTCTTCTACATATGGAAGGGGTTGGGATTTGCTTTTTGGTGTAACTATCCCTGTGCAACTTTTTATCTGTAGGATATCTGTAGGCCTTAGGAGAAGAATGCCTTAGATGCATAGGCTTTCTACAGGATGCATACACTGTTTGTGCAGATTTCCCAAATGGGAAGGTAAACATGCTTGTCTCTGGACTAATTAGAGAATTATTAGGTTTTCATGCTCTTTGTGATCATATTATTTCAAAAGGTTTTTAAATTGCATGTGTGCCATGAGCATAATTAACCTGGATCTCATCAATGATTAAAATTACACACCAAGCTTTGTGACGTTTGATTCAGGAGCAATTAGGCTGTCATTTTAGCCATCTCAGATACCAAAACTAATTTTGATTCATTTTCATTCTATGCAAATCTTCTGATGTATCTTAAACTGATCACTTCCTCTCTCTGATTTAGCTGACAAGATTAGATTTGATTACACTTTAAAAAAATTAAGCAGCTATCCTTCATACTTAATATCTCAGTGACCTTCACTGAAGCCTTTCCTAGGCAAGGAGTGTTGGTTTTTGTTTGTTTTTTTTTTTTTTTTTAATCCCCAAATCAAGCTGAGTGATTTTATACAGGGATATAACACCTGGCTATTATGTGTATAAACGTATATTGTCTAGCAATGCAAGATTTTTTGATTGGATTTCCTTTCCTTGTAAATGAGAAGATGGAGAAAACATTAATACTTCATTTATCTAAAGCAATACTTTTCAGGATGTAATAAAACTCTTATATTTAATTGAAAACTTATCTGATAAATCGGCTGCTGCTTTTGTCTAAAATTAATGAGATCTGTGACTGACTTATGACTTAAATGAAGATGGCTTACCTTCTGCATAAAAGCAAGGCAGAGTCTATATCATAGGCTGGAAATAAACACTAAAGTTTCAGAGTACTCAGCTGTTGTGTACAGT
>NC_092423.1:120909743-120957243 GCF_036169615.1 Heliangelus exortis
CAGCGCTGAAGCTATTCCAGTGTGCTGTTTGCAACAAATTCACCTCTGACAGCCTGGAGGCCCTGAGTGTGCATGTGAGCAGTGAACGCTCACTCCCTGAAGAGGAGTGGAGGGCTGTAATTGGAGACATCTACCAGTGCAAGCTCTGTAACTACAACACGCAGCTCAAAGCCAACTTCCAGCTGCACTGCAAGACTGACAAACATATGCAGAAATATCAACTGGTGGCTCACATTAAAGAAGGGGGCAAAACTAACGAGTGGAGGCTGAAGTGCATTGCCATTGGCAACCCAGTTCACCTGAAATGTAACGCCTGTGACTACTACACCAACAGCGTGGATAAATTGCGCCTACACACTACCAATCACAGGCACGAGGCAGCCCTGAAACTGTACAAGGTAAGCCAGTGACAGTAATTTCAGTCGACACCAAGCAGACCAGGAAATGAACTGTTTCGTTGCTAATCAAACGAGACTTTGATTAATCAGCAGAATAAATGTTTACTTAATATGTATAATCAAACAAAAACTATGCAGGAAAGTCAGGGAGGAGTCATGTTGATTAACCTGGAGGCCTGTTTAGGATGCACATACTGTGAACACAAGTTTTTGTACTGTGAACACAAGGGAACATAAGTTTTTTGGGGTTTGATTTTTTTTGTTTTTTTTTAAAAAAAGTTAACCCATAATAAATGACTACAGGAGTTTTACATCTCTTATAATATTTTCAGACTTTGTCTATTACATTTTGATCAGAAGCTTGAAGGACATTATGGAGAATGATGATTTTTCTATATCATGCCTAGGGAAGAAGATCACTTTCTGGCATATGTATTTCTGCAGCCATAATCTATCACAACCAAGTTATTTTACCTCAGTATTTTTAGTAAGCACATGCCATATAACACAGCAATACCAAGAATATTCAAAATTAAGCATGGTCATCCTTTTGTCTCCCCTTCTTTTCCAAGCCAGTAATGATTTTTCACAAACATGAAAGGGTGTGGTGTAGATAAATATGTTAGTAGAACGGTAACTATATTTTTATCTTTACTGGAAAAAACTATGTGGCTATAATGAATATGTGGGAGTGATGAATACCATTTATTACACAACTTGTCATGACTTTTTCCAAACCCTAATTATGGGCTAACTTATTTTCTGCAGCGTGTTTACTGGATTGGCTTGATTGTCTTGGTTCATGTACAAACTATAACACATTCATTTCCAAGATGAATAACTTTGTAACTTATTAAAAACTTCTTTTGTCTAGGGGATATAAAAATTCAGGAAATATTGCAAACCATTCGTCACTGTAACAAGCTCTAAATATGATTAGAAAATCCATTTTGCAAGTGTTATCTATTGATTTATACTAGAAATCTGTGATAACTAAACTATCAGGAGTCATCTGCTGATTACAGCAACTATGCTGGTTTTCTAATCATGTTGAAAATATGTACATCCAGAAAAAAATACAGAAGAGCTTCAGCAGACCTCTACTTTAAGCAAGAAATAATATTTTGCTGGTGTTCAACCATCTTCAAATAGTTGTTCTCAGGTGACACGGGATGTGCAGGCAGCAACATGGATTTTATTACCTAATATTTGTACTCTTAGTGGATCTACTATGGATAAAAACAGCAGTAGCATAAGATCAGGTCTATTGTATTGTCCACAGTGCTGGCTGCTCTGCTAATTTTATAATGTATTTTATATAAATTGCATTTTTCTTTAACTACAGGGAGGTGGAGTTTCTGTGCTTATTTGTTTTTATAAAGATCCAAATTCCTGTTTTGAAAAGCCCAAAAAGAACTGAGAGTATAGTGTCACAGTTTTCCCTGCCTCGTCAGTAGAATTGCTTTCAGAAATTCCTGCTCCCTGCCATCCATGAAAGGGTTCCTTGCTCCCTCTAGTTCTGCTGATTGTGGAGCCACAGTCTAAGTTAGGTCCACATTCTAAGTCATGTTTTTAAAATTATCTGGTCTGAATATAACTTGGAGTGTTAATCCAGATTGTATTAATGATCTTTTTTATAATGCCACCACCCAGAGAAATGTTGCTGCAAACCATGTCATAGATAGAAATTACAGAAATGGAGATGGGAAGGCAGAGAGCTTTTCTCAGGTGGCTTCACTTCCAAAGCTTCAGAGACTGCTGGAAATAAGGTGCCAGTCTCTTTTTTTAAGAAACAAAGCTACAGATGCAGCTTTGGAGTTGCAAGATACAAACCTAAATTCAAAACAGCACTATGTTCCCTCACTCAGCTCAATCTATAGAGAAATCCTGGTCAAATATGTTTCGGTTTACAGCATGTCCTACAAAATATTTAAGTTAGCATACTAAAGGAGGTCTTAGCCCTAATCTCTAAAAATGTCCTGCTGCTGAACCTGCTTCTTTGCCAGATTCTGATTTGTAAGACTGAGCAATTCAGCAATGCCTGTGAGGTGCAGCTATCATACACTGTAAATGACCATCCCTAACCTTTGAAGTTCAGCCTCTGAATTGGATATGGTGAAAAACATCTCAGTGGAGAAGGAATTCGCAAGCTCTTAGATGCCCTCTGAACTTCATGTGCTACAGAAGGACAACTAAAAGTGTGGTGCTGGCAACCGTAGCGTTGCAAATATTTTTGAAGATCTGTCCCTCGGATTGCTAATGAGAACCTCAGCTTTTTTAAAAGTTTCTGTCCCACATGACTTCTTAGAGGAGCTTGGAAATTTGAACCCCACTTGGCTGAACAACTTTCAGAAAGCAGATAGCATGCACATGTGCACACACTATTTTTATATAATCTCATTTTAAGGCTAATTTGAAGGAGAGCGATGATTTATTTAAAATATAAAGTGGGATATTAGTGTAATTATTTTTTAAGATTTAATCACAGTATTAAAATGTGTCCCAAATAACCAGGCTGTTCTAGATGTGTGAGCTTTATAACAGAATGTAGCATCTCTGTGTGTCACACAGAAAACTTTACTTTTAATTGTGGGTGTACATTCAGGTCTCAAGGTGGAAATAAATGAGATTATGAAAGTCTGTAAAGTTACCTGCTAGCAGATATGACGGTTTTGTCAGGTCTTGATGAAGTGATTGACACCAGGATTTGTAAACTTTTTTTTGTCTTGATACACCAGATAAACTTTTGGAGCACCTAAGGAAAAGAAGAACATTAATTTGGATGAATAACAGATGTATGCCTTGGGACTGATATCGAATATTCATGAATTGTGTTTATATTCAAGCAGCTCCTCTAACTCTTTTAAAATTAAGGTGCTGTGAATATGGTTTGGCAATAAAAACTTTAATGCCAAAGCCATCTGAAAGCACAGAAAACAATCTGTGACTTTGTTCCTTTTCTTTGTCAAGTATCTCAAAGTTTTTTCTTTAGTCATCTATATTTATTTAAATGCTATTGTTTTGTGAATTTTCCTTTCATAAGTGTTGCCATCACAGCTTGATTTCTTTTCCTGTGCTTAACTATTGATGGAATAAAAGGATGTCTTTTCATAACTTTAGCTTTTAAAGCAGCCAGGAACATCAGAGCTTCTCTTCTGAAGCTGTATAATTTTAGGCAGTACAGAAATGTCACTTTTAGACTTAGGTTCTACATGTGGCAAAGTAAAACCTTTGGCTGTTTTCTAAGTTATTTAAAAAAGAAATGGCCTGATTGCTCCTTACAGGAGAGCAGCATTCAAATGGTGTTGCTAATGCTGCTGCTAGGAACCAGAACAAAGAGTGCCTTACCCTGACTGAACTCAGCTTGGGCTAAATGAATTTCCCAAAGACTTACATTTGGAATGGTGGGGCTTGGTATTAGCAAATCAAACCACACAGGAGTTGTGAGTCCTTCGAAGCATCCATCAAGAAACATTCAGTGACTCCACAAGTAAACAAAGAAAGCCACTATAGCAACAGAGTGCATTTCCATGCTGCAGGAGGAAGCATTCAACCTCTGCAGATTTGGGAAGCTGAGGCAGGACAGTGATTTCTCCATGGGGGCATGAAGCACATATAGCTGGAACTGCTCTTAAGGAAGGCATTTTATAGTTTAGTGAAATAGATTTTGGCCGCATATATCATGTACTGCGGTCATAAAATAGTTTCTAAATATTTTTAGTAAATAAATAAACACTGGATAGATGTTTTGTGAAGTCAACTAGAGTGGATGAAAAGAAATTTTAGTTAACCAAGTAACTGAATGACAGGATCAATTTCTAATAATAAATAAATATTTAAAATTACTCTATAAAAGTATTAATTATTTTATAATGGAGCTAAAATATATTAATTTTATGTTGGATATTTACTGTAGATTAGGTAATACATGCAACTATTTAGGAGCTCAGGGATAGTGACAGGCAACAGTTAGGAGAGCATTACTCAGCTGTGTGAAAACTACGTTGGTTTTCCCTTTATTGACAAAATATTGATCCGTAACACTATTAATGCTATGATTGTCAGTTCAGTTTGGTTAGATCACTTTACTTCTCACGTTCTTAAATGGCAAACGTATTACCCAAAAGGAGTGACCTGATTTCAGTTTAAGAAGGTTAAAGGTTAAAGGTTGGCTCAAAAGCATCATCTGCCTAGCTGCTTAACTTTAAACTGATCAATTTAATGAAAATCTGTTTTGCAGATGGTGTTTAATGTCTTTGGCAGGATTTAGGCAGCTTTAACATTAGACGTATGCTAGTAAAAATTATTTCTTTATTTGACCAGAACAACACCTTTTCTTTTATGTTTTAAGGTAAAAGGCATGTGGGATACGGTATTTGGCAAAGGACCCAGAAGCAGAAAGTGTTGATGATCTTTCCATATGGCCTCAAAAGCAGAATACCTTTATGTCTATTGCTAACAATGACTGAAGAAACAAACAAAGCTGTATTCATTTTTACCATAATGTTTTATTTTGAACTCATAAAAAAGAATGTCAGTCAGAACTGTCCTTGCAAAAACCCTGTCCTCTGCCTAGGGCAGAAGGCAGCAGCATTAACATTTTTAACCTGGCAGAGCATGCCGATTGTCTCTTTCAAAGCTTGTATTTGTAGATCTGTAGTATTCTTTTTCCTGCTCACAAATGGAGTAGTAATTGTGTTACTTAACTGTAGATACCATAAGTGAGGCAAATTAGTGAATCCAAATGGTAAGTTTTATCAGATGGAGGTTATCTGAATAAACAAAGAATTAGATCCTCAGGAGTGTAAAACAGAGCTTTGTGTTTATGTCTTCAGAGAATCTGGCCCTCACAGTTTTTGCCAAGATAATTAACTTTCAGCACAAGCACGTCTTTCTGTTTTCAGATGTATGCAATTCAATAGGAATTTCTTGGGCTGCTAATGCAATACAGTTATATGTTAGCATTGTGATTAGCTGGGACTCTATCCCTTTGCTGAAATTCATTGTAATATTACACACACGAGCATAGCTTGCACGTAGCAGTCATGAAAGTGGTGCCCTTTGTTTCATACTGACCTTCCAACTTATTTAAAAGAGTTTACAATGAGCCTTTGTTTGTCCACAAATGATCATAAACAGCTTTCTAAGGAGCCCAATAAAATGAGATAATCCCAAATGTATAACATCATATATTGAAAGAGTGAAAGAACAAACAAGGCTTTTACTATATTTTATAGGATGGATTTATAGTCTGTCCCTGGGTCACTTAGGGCCAAGAATTTTCACGGTCAGCTGGTTGGTCCTGCTAGCTAGCATCCTCTGCAGGAAATGCAAATACCATGCACCACCTGCTCTTCAGCTGGGGTATACACCACTTTTTTAAAGCAGTGTCCACTTCTCTGCTTGTTTTAAGTCAAAAGCTTGATTCAGCTAGCTTTTTCCTGTATCTGTCATCAGCAAAGCAGAGTAGTCTGTCTGGATTTCATAATGTTGTTTGCATATTTGGATTTTAAGTCAGGGGGATATTGAACGCTTTACTCATCTTTATCACATGCAGGAGGCACAAGTGGGATTTAGTCCTTAGGTAACTTTTAGTGTAACAGTTCCCCAAGGAACACTGCTTGGGTTTTTCTCATTATCCCTGTTCTGGATGAAAGCATCGTCGTTAGGAATTAACAACTGAGGTAGGGGGTGTGAAGTACATGCATACAGGGACAAATGGACTAGCAATCCAAATCACTCTGTTTGCTTTAGTCCGTTTGGCATGAATTGTTGATACTTGATCAGCCCAGAATTAACAGAAAGTCACATTCTTTTCATTTCAATTGTCCTACACTAACTTTTTAATTTAACATAAAATGTCCTAGATATGTGCCAGTCCAATTACTGAACTGTCATTTGTCCCAGTATGATGGTAAAAGAGGTCAGGAGATTGTGCAGCATTGATTTGCATAAAAATCATTGTGGAAAGGAAATTGGAATATGTCTGCATATCTGAGGAGCCAAAGCATGTTTTGCTTAATCTTATTCTTGTTGTTTGTTTAGGTGAAGAAAGCTATTTCCAGTGATAAAAGTTATTTTAATTTGTTGCCAAACATAAACCACACGATGGAGGATAGTTCAATTTTTATAGTACTTTCAAGTTTATGTTCGTTTAAGGTTTTAAATGTCTTACAAAATTTAATTGCCACTGCAAATTTTAGTTACTGTAATTTGGATTATGCTGTTGTGCTTACATATACAAGGAGAGTGAATATTCAAAGGACACATTGCATAGTCAGCTATACTTAGCTATACATAACATAAATGCCTTCTGTATGTACTTATGCACTCTAGACAAGTACATTTTTAAAATAAAAAAACCCTCAGATGAGTTGTGGACTAGCAAAATAGTAATTTCAATGCTATTCTTTTTTATTTTAAATTTATAATAGTAAAGAAATATTTTTTTATATTTCTTATGTGTTTAATTTAATAATAATTTTTTGGGGGTCTCAGTCATACATAATGGTCCAGGTAAAAAATAGCATACATTGTATTCAGCCTCTGGTATGCTGCTAAAGGAGAAAATTGTGGTTTAGAGAATCCCCATGTTTTTCCATTGAAATGGTGTCCACGACAGGTGAGCATGAATAAAATTACTCTTTGATAGAAGTCTATAGCAGAATATTTGGATGTGACTTGCAATGTGCAGATTACCCAGTGAAACCCAAGCTTGTAGCTCCTCTTGCAGAGCAGGAAGACTGAGCAACCAGGAGAGAAAAAGCAGCATAAAGAGGATCAGCCTCATTTATTCAGGATGCTCAACACACAAAATGGCTGTGTAACAGCTGGTTTTGTGCCTGGAGTTCTTTCATTCTGACATTAAGAGAAATATGTAATTATTTCTGACTGAGATTCAAAGTAGAGATGCAGTGTGTAGTATATGTAAGAGCATTATATAAATGTGAATGCTTCTATATATGTGCATAAATAGATTGCAGCTATGGATTTAGCAGCCACTCTCTCCCAGCCTTGCAACATAGATTTTCTTGTTACCCTTAGGAGATTTTATCTGGTATTACGCAACACACTACAGGTGTCTTCTGTAAAATTTTTAATTACAGTATAACAGACTTTCCCAGGTGGGATTTTTCTCTACCATTTCCTCCATGTATTTAAGAATGAGGACAAAAAAAAAAAAAAAGACTGAGAGGAGAGTTGTATTTTGACATGCATACGCATACTTCAGCTTGGCTTTTGACAAGGGATTTGGGAGAATCTTTCCCCTGGTCTATGCATTTGTCAGTCTGTCCAGGGAAATCTGGAATCATGGGAAGGTGGCATACTGTTAGGGTTGTTGGGAATAAAGCCCTAGAGACCTATGTTCAGAACTGAGAATTGAGCTTTTTGATACAAGGCTCTTGAGACTGTATTGGTTCTGTGCATGTCTGTCTTGCTAGAGAGACAAATTAATTTTATGTTTTTTTGGTTTTGGTGTTTTGTTTTTTTTTTTTTTTTTTTTTTTGGATACCACTGGAGCAGTGTTTTGAAAGATTTTGTAAGGAATGATGATGTGAAATGTTCAGCAATACCAATTCTGTTGTCTCTGGCAGAATTGGGCATGATGCAGGAGATATATTTTACTGGATAAAATTCCTGTGTGTTTGTGGGAAAAATAGAATACAGTGGTAATGGTATTAATGTAGATAGAGTTTTTCTTTTAATAAAACATAAATTGCAAGTCATAGCTTGTAATATTTTTGACCCTTTTTTGTCCCCTTTGTAATATTTTTTGACCCCTTAGTAATATTTTTTTCTGTCTGTAAGGCTGGTGTACTTAATACAGGCAGATAGTGTAGAATGATGATGGCACACTCTCATGCTGGTCTATAAAGGAAGTGAAGCTTTGCTAAGAAGCACAAGACCTTTGCTTTGTGGACAGTCATCAAGGAGGATGTCAGGGAAATGACCTCCTTGGTCGGCAGCAGAAGGTGCCAGCCCAGCAGTTCTGCAGCAGACAGATACACAGAGGATTGTGCACCATAGCCTCAGGGAAAACTCTTTGTGCTACTATCCCTGTGGGAGGGAAGGCATTAAGATAATCTTTAGCTTTTAAAGGCAGGGGGCATTGAAGGAAACAAAAATTGAGCAAAGGTAGTCCTTGAATGATGAAGTGTGCAGATTCCCATGCCTGGGGCAACCTACTGCAATAGCAGTGACAAAAAAATAGGAAAAAAAATGGTTTTGTCATATTCAAAGAATATGAGCAATACTCTTTGCCTATATGCATGAGTTAGAAACTACATATTGCTAATGGAAGCCATGAATGGTGTATACTAATCAAATTCCAAGACCGGATATTTGATCACATGAGTTGCCTAACAAAAAATGACATTTTTTTTTTCTATTTAAAACTATTATCTCAGAACATTAATCAAACCATGCTGTTAACATGATTCATGTGTCTAAAATACATGAATACATAGCTACTGTTTTATTGCTGGATTGTGTGCAGGCAACCTAGCATGTAAGAACAGTATTCAGGAATCTGCCCAAAGAAGAATGTTTATTTGTAACCTCTGTTCTCCCTTATAAATTTTTCCAAAGATGAAGAACATATGCCACTTCTTTGCTTCTTTTGCTCCTGGAGTGCAGAACCACCAAGCTACCTCTGTTATAAATGCAGCACAAAGTCTGCTGTTCAGGGATAGTTTGTGCCCAAACTTTTAATAGAAAAATAAGTTACCCTTATTCAGAGAAAGTTCAGGACCAATGTATTGTGGTGTCTCTGTTTAAAACAAAGGGTTAGAGTCAAAACTCTTCTTACCAGAATTTTATCAGGCACTTCCAATGGTCTATATCATCTCATGTTTCGTTTGACATGTAACAATTTTTCCACTGAGATCTTAAAGTTGTGATTTAGCCTATAGCAGTCCTTGGCAGGGAGAGTAGGGCAGGTCAATTGACTCCAAATTGCTTTGTTGAGAAGAAAGATGCTTTCCATGGGAAATCCTGTAAAACTGCAACTGGCTCAAGGGTCAGACCAGGTATGACTGATTTTCTTGTCCTGATACTAAATCCAAAACTTTGGGTCCTAATGGCAAAAGAGAAGTAAGGGCACTTCTTATTCATAGAGCCATAGAATGAAAATATCTAGAGCTGAAAGCAGCCTATGAGGATCGTCAAGTTCAACTCTTCACTCCTCACAGGGCTACCTAAAACTAAATCATATGACTCCTAAGGTCAGACACTCCTTGAACTCTGTGACAGACTTTCTGCTTTGACTGTGGAGAGCCTGTTCCAGTGATGGACCATCCTCTCACTGAAGAACCTTTTCTTAATGTTCAATCTGAACTTCCCCTAATGTAGCTTCATCCCATTCAAACAGCAATGTTGCTATTTTCTATGTAACCTAGACAAAAACTTGCTCTCCGAGAAACGGCTTGAGGCAAAAATACTAAAGTTTTCTAATTGAATAAACACTTTGTGAATGACCAGAAGCTTGATATTTTTACAGCTAGAACAATGAAACAAAGTCTAAGGAGGATCTTGGTATTCTTGCTCTTTGTGTCTGTTAGTGATGAGAGCATGGAAAAAGGCTTACTTTACTACCGAGACAGCTTTTAGTATCTAGTTGTTACTATTTTGGAAACTCCCTTTGGCATTTGCAGATATGTACGCAGCTAATGAATGACTGGAAATTAGGAAGAATGAAGCTAGTGGAAAAAAAGAGGACAAACTTGCAAGGGTTTCTAAAAACCTAATGTCCTTATTTGTCCAGGAACTTGTATGACTCAAAATATTTGACCCAGGAGGAAGTCAGGACCCTGTGGGGATATATCACAGCAGGTTCTTCTGAAGTTATCCCTCAGAGAACAAGGGTCACAGGCTTCAAAAATAGTTTGAAACTAATTTTATCAAAGTTGTGACCTAGAGTCGTTGGGCAGATTTGATGGCACTACTGTGTTGGTCTATAGGACTAATGTTGTTGCCTCTACATTTCTGAAATAGGTGTTGTACCTAAGTTGTGAATATCCTTTGTCAGCCTCTGGCTTCATAAGATAGTCTCATAAGCAATGATGAATTGGATATGCTGTCAATGTGTTCTGCCTCCCTGTTCCTATGTTCCTAATCTTCAGAAATAGTCACTAGGACTTCTGATGGTATTCGAGAAACAGCAAACACTTTGTCAGTTAAATACCTTGTAGTCTCTTTGAATGCTTTGGGTTTTTTTTTGTTTTTTGTTTTTTGTTTTTCATTTCTTGAAAGTAAGATATAGGTTAGTGGGATCATCTGTGACTCAACATGTTGCATGTAGAACCCAGATCCAGAAGTCTTTATAGTGCACTTCTTCTCTTTCCTAAGCTCTTCACTGAACAGCTCATATTCTGTGGCCTCAGCTACATCAGAAATATCAAAAAAATGATAAAGTTTACCTTAAGCATTTTAGCCTATACAAAGGACAAAAGCTATGCTGGTTTTGAATAGCTGTAGCCACGTAATATTTTTTTTTATAAGGCAGAGAGTTGAGTTGGTAATCAATAAAAGAAGAAACCGGAAATCTCATGTTACAGAGTTTAAGCCTGTATCCCAGCTCCCTCAGCTTTTGTGTTTTGCAGATACAAAAGCTTTGTGTCTCATATGTTCACAACAGGAACGAAACAAATGTCTCTCCTTTACTTCTAGTACTTTTTTATTCCAGTAGCATTAGAAGGTAGGCTCAGTACTATCTGAACTAAGAAACAGAGCATGGATTTGGGGAAAATAGAAAACTTGTCTTTAACAAAGCAGAGGTAAGAGGTTGACCCCCAATGTTTGGCAATCTAAATAGACCTTATAGAAGCATAGTTATGCATATAACTTAATTTCTCCACTTATGTGAAGAAACATTTATCTGTCCTGTCTGCCTACAGTTATCTGTATGTATGCTTAATAGAGTGTCTGTTACTGGGAGGAATGAGTTAGACATGGAGTCTGAAGGTGTTCATGCTCCTGAGAACTTAGACAGATACTTCCCAATGACCGCATTAGGGCAGGAGTTGCCCAGTTGTTGGAGACTGGGTTTCTTGTACAGAGGGTGTAGTGGGAGGAGGAAAAAAAGGCAGGTGTTTTTTCTTACAAAAGTGGATGTTTCCCAAGAGCTTAAACAGAATTTGAAACTGTGTGTGTCCATACATATCCCAGGCTGCTACTGTCACCCACTATAGCACTGTACAAAGGCCCATATACTTCGGTGTCTTCTGTAGTAAAGGTTGGATTTCCATTTCTGGTCTTATTTTCTCCTCCCAGTTACTCATAATTTTCTTATAGACATCATTAGGGATGAAACCATTAGGGTTTGTTCTGGGTGTAAAAAATACTTATTTCTTGTTTGAAGCTATTTCTAGGTCCCTTAATCATGAGACATCTTTCCAACCTCTCCTAATGAAAAATACGCCATTGGAAATAAAGTTAGTCAAGTACATCTCTCACAGAAGCTGTCCTTAACAAAAGAGAATATTTTAGAAGCAACAACACATTGATAGGTAAAGTATGTAATCATTGTCCTGTCACAGCAAATTATACCATTATTCCACCTTATCTAATCTCTTTGCTCAAGACTGGCTAACAGCAATTGCTTCTCAGAGAAGAGCAAAAAAAAATCTTTCATTAGCAAATATGGAATAGTGTCGCTCACACAGGTAAATTAGTTTTCCTTTCGTGTGTTCTCTGTAACTGATGAACAATGAATTAACATAATATTAACTCAATACACAATATTTTTTTTCTTAAAAGTGGTCTTTGGATGGTTTTATATATGCATAAACATAAAATCTGTTTAAAAACTGAAGTCGTGGCTCAGTCACAGATAGCGGAAAGGAGTTCCACAGGTTAATGCAACCTGCATATATATATATAAGTTTTCAGCTCTTAAAATCTCACATTCATTTAAGTTTTTAAGGGGTTTTTTGTTTATTCATCTGGTAATACACAGGGAGATCTTGTATTCTTACTTGCTTTATGATCTTTCTATGTAATCTTTGTATCTTCATAATAACCTTTATTATTATTTTATGATCTTTCCAGCATTTCTCTCATTTATTTACCCTATTCATGCGCCAAAGAATTTCAATCTATTCATTGTTGCTTTTAGTGGAAGTTTTTCCACATTTCTGCTAATCCCATCACTGATCACTGAACTCTTTCTACTTCTGCTAATTTTTTTCTTGACATATACAGATATTTCAGAACTGAATACACTGTTCACAGTGGAGCTGTATGATTTTGCCGTCATGTGTCTTGTGCATCCAAAAATATAACCTGCTTTAAACAAATCCTGTTCCATCCTGTGCTGGAAATATGTTGCCTTTCATTGCATGTCTCTTCCCACGCTCCCCTTAATACTGACGCCTGAGTGTCCCGGAGTAGCTACATTTAACTGAGACACCAGTAGCTCGTTTGATTGTTTCAAATTATTCCTTTTAATATATATTTTCTTGGATTCCTTTGTCAGTTATGAATTTCACCTGCCTCCTCAGCTAGCTTTAAACCTCTCTGGTAGGCCTGTTGGTTTTTGGCTGGTCTTTGTTGGCATGAATTCTTTTATGCCTCCTGGAAGAACAGTCCTGGCTTGATGTTAGAAGACCCAGAGGTATCTTTTGTTCTGTTTAAGGGTTTGATAGTTCCTGTAGCTTGTTTTCTGTTTCTGTCCGTTTCTAATCTGTGACTTTTCCATCCTGTGTTAGGTGCCTACATTAAGTGGTTAGGCCACTTATTGCTTAGTTAGCTGAGAGAGAAAAACTCCAGCTCTGAATTATCCTGTGAAAGAATTAATTTCCCTCTTATATTAAGAAAGTGAAGGAAAGAATCATCCAGTTTACCCCCATGCCACATTGCCTTTTCTTCAGACAGCTGACTGTTGTTGCTTTCCCACATTTTTGGCTGTACATAGTGGCTTGGGGTGAAAATACCCGAAGGCAGTTAACTATTTGTTAAGAAGAACAGAAATAGCTAATTAGCCCTCTATCTGCTAATATTTCCCCCATATTCATTTGCTGGTGCAGAAAAGATGTTGTTTCTGCATGTGAACTCGAATGGACTCTTTGTAATGTGCTTTTTTTGTACTGTACATGCTAACTTTAATGTATTATTGATTGTTATTAAGGTACACCATGAAATACAGATGGGATGTCTGTTGTGGTTGAACTCATACTGTGGGAGCTGTGTTGACTTTTGGATTTTTCTGGCCTTCATGCTGCTTGACATTAAAACCTTTCACATTAGGGTTCAGAAGAGAAAGAAATATATAGTAACTAGGTTACCCTGTATGTAGTGCAAAATAATGTGAAAATATGATGGTGGATGACCTCCCCACCAAGTCAGCAGGGAATTTCAAACGAAATACTAATTTCAGAGCAAGCCAGGAAGTTTTCCATTCCCTTTGTGTGTATATATGAACACCAGTTTAGGGCAGTTGCTACCTGAATTTAAATTAGCTGTACTACCTGCCAGGGGTGAAGGATGTGCTAAAAGTGGAGGGATAAGGGGTCTGATTTTCAGAAATGCTGAGTGTTAGTGACTGTTGTTAATTGCATGGATTTAGCGTCCTGGGGTCCAAGGTCATGCTCAGGTGGTGACCAGCTCCTCTGTGCTGACTGCCGGCCTCTGTCCTTGCCCAGCCCTCTTGGCTGGATGTATCGGCTAGTTTGAAATACACAAAAATTGCATCAGAGGATCAATTACTGCTGAAATGTCACTACTGAACCCTGTAATACTGTTAATTAGTTAAAGCAAAAGAGGCATGCTGATATGCATTTATCTTGGATGGATATTGAGCTCACTAAATATCTTTTAGGAAAATTAGGTTTGAAATACTTTAGATTCTCCCACTCCTTTCTGGAAAATTAAAGTACATAATTGTTGAGGTTTTTCTCTTCTTTATTTCCTATGCCCCCATAAAATCATAGACTCATAGAATGGTTTGGGTTGGAAGGGACCTTAAGGATCATCTAGTTCCAAACCCCCTGCATGGGCAGGGACACCTCCCATGAAACCAAGTTACTCAAAATCCCATCCAACCTGGCCTTGAACACTTCCAGGGATGAGGCATCCACAGTTCCCCTGGGCAACCTTTTACAATGTTTCACCACCCTCACAACAAATAATTTCTTCCTAATATTGAACCTAAATCTCCCCCCTTCTAGTTTTTCCCCCTCATTCTATCACTACAGGCCCTTGTAAAAAGGGCTCTCCAGCATGCCTATACGTCCTTTCAGTTACTAGAATGAAGTAATTCTAAAGATTTCTCACTGTCTCCAGAAATTTGCATCATAGGCTAGTTTACTTCTGTTTGAAGCTCTTACAAGAAGGCATTAGTTATTGGAGAAAACCTGAAATAAAGAAACGTGTGACATGCACATGACAGCCATGTCACAGGACGTGGTCACAGGACAGCCTTCTCTGACCTTGGCTCAGCTCCCTTTCTGCCATTAATGAAACTAGAGAAATTGGAGATTTGATGCAAGTTTCTTGCTGTGGGGGGAGGGAAGCTCTGCTCATGTCAGGGAGTCCCTGGCTGGTAGGGAGCCAGCTGTGTGTGTGTCCTGTCCTTCTCACCACATGCCAGGCAGATGATGTGTTGGGAGAAAGACTGGAAAGAGCAGTAGCTAGAGCCCAGGGCAGTGTGTCAAGATGAGAGTAAAATTCCCCCTTCCCAGGGAGCAGGGAGCTCCCTGGGTAGAGCCATCTCGGGGTATGCTTGTGACTGCAGGAACCTTTTATCTGGGACAGAAAGGCAGCTGCTGCTGTCACAAACTGTAGCTTTTGACTGCAGTCCTTTATTTTGATCCTTTGCTTATCTAGGTTTCCTTTCTCATGTGCTCACCTACAGGGAGCCTGTCTGGGTTGTGTCAGTGCATTCTGGGCTGGATGAACTACTGCAGTTGTTTCCATTGGTCGTTCTTTGCAGTTAATGAAACAACTACCAGAGTCTCATTCAAACATCTCAGCCCCCAACTTTTCACCTGACCCTTAGTTTTTGGTGAAGATTATTTATAAATTAACCATAAGGGTAAGATATTCAGCTGTCAATGCCACAAGGAGGGTCCATGAGGTGTTTTCTTTAGTGCAGGTTAGGTCATGTTGTCAAATAAAAATCTAAACATTTGTATAGATGCAGAAAAACTACAGGGTACTTACTAGTTGAGTGACCTTTTATCCTCTGTAGGATTTGTTTGAAGCTTTAAAAAAAAAATTGTCTTTTTCCTATTAAAATGGTGACGAGAGGAGAGGAACGGTTAGAATGTGGGACAAATCTATCTTTGTTTTAGTATTGCTGATCTCAGTAGTGTTACTCCAAGGATAGAATTGGCCTAGGAGTTTTCCAAAATGACAGTTTCTTAACTGTGTCAATTGACTGGGACATGGCTCTCCTGTGGTTTGACTACTGTGGTTTTTCACTACTGTGAGAAATTATCCAGTTCAAAAAGTTCTGTTATTTGGGTAATTTCTTGCTGAAATTGATGGTTACTGTTTCTGGTTTTGTCCCAGAGTTTATTTCCAGGGTTTTTCCATTTGTTTCCATTTGGTGCTCTAGAGAAAGGCTAGTTACAGAGGAAGAGTCAAAGAGACTTCTCTGCAAAGAGGGTGTGAAAAAGAGGGGAGGATTTGAATTTGGAAGTATTTTCCCTCTCACAGAAACAGTTCCACTGTTTGACACAGAGTGTGTGTCGTTAGAACAAAATCCACCCCCTAAATATCTTTTACAGATCAAAAAGTTACTCGATACTGATAACAGTGGCATATTTCATGAGCATACACACTGTCACCTCATCCACAGCCTGTTTCTCCTCCTAAATTATTCCACATTTGTGAGCATTTTTCAAGCAGCTACTATTTAAAACCAGAAAGCCTACACCCTGAAAGGCCCCAACCTGTCGGAAACATTTCCTCTCTTGCCTCAAGCTTGGAATTTCACTCCAAAATGCCAGCTCTCTTTGGACTGTGCATAGTGTCATCCTTACCTCCTGGTTTACTCTCTGCAACCTCAGTTGCTCACACACACGGCCAGTGTTTACCACCTCACCACATTCTTCTTCTTCCTGCTCTACCACCATCTGTACGTGTCTATTTTCACAGTGCCATCTACGTCTGGAATGGTGTAATTTCTGCAGTACTTAGCCAGATTTCCCTCTTGCCAAGCCCAGAACTCCTTTATATTTTTTCTTTTTTCTGCCAATAATATTTCTCATTTTCTCTTGTCTATACATGTGTGAATGTTTGTGTACGTTATCAAATATGTATTTTGATTACTTGGGATGAGTGGGATAAAGGTTTTGTTGTCTTGAGCTTGAGTTGGCTGTGTTGTTTTAAGTAATAAAGACAGAAAAGGTATGCTGACCATCCCACAGGAAACTATCATGCATTTTGAACCTCCTGCATATTTTGCATTAGGAAAAATATGTTAGAAATTTGCAGAGTGCTTTCTAACTGTATCAATACACTTTTTTCATATGGCTGCACATACCAAGCCAAGCTACACTAATACTAAAGGGAAAAAAACACCACTGTGACTTTGTGACTAATATATTTTATAAATGTCTTACATTTTTCCCTATAATAGCTTTTCCATACATAATAGCTTTTCAATTTGACGGTCTGACATCTCAAGGCCTATCAGAGCTAAAAACAAGCGCTAGTGTTCTGTTGGAAAGCTGGAAATTTCCCACCTCTAGTGCTATAAAACTGCTTTTTCAGACTCACAGATCACAAGATTAACACATCATTGGTAGAAGGCCCATCCTGGGTGTTGGCCCAATGTAATTTGAAAAGAAATTTTTCCATTGGAAAGGAAGCAAGGAAAATGACTGGATGGTGGTTTACAGCAAAACCAAACTAATGACAGCTGATTTTAGCTATCTGGGCTGAGAGTATAAGTAATGACTACAATTTCAGGTCTTTTTCAAGCACAGAGATTGTGTTGACACCATCTTCTAGGACTGACTTGAGACTTCTCAGAAGACCATGCTCCTCTACTGTCCACATGATGGATACAGACATGTGCCTTGGTGGGTTGAAACATTCTTTGTGAAGGATGAACCTATGCTGGGTTCACACTGCCAGTCCAAAATCATTCTTGTGGCAGCAATATAAAGTCTGGATGCCAGCAAGAAACAGCATATAAGAGCTTGAGTCCATGGTCTTTCATCCTCTTTTAGGCATAACTAGTGGGGCAAGTAGAAATAATTACCTGCCCATATAAATGTGTCTGAACAGAAGTTTGGAATTCTCTGTACAACCCTCAGTGAGACTCTGTGTTGCTGTTTTAAAGTGTTAAGAATTGGCACAACTCAAGTGGGAGGTAAATTTTCCATTGACTTTTGTGGCACTAAGATTTCAGGCACAACACTTAAATCTATACTATATAAAGCTTTGTGTACATGCATGTGCATATAATGTATTTCACGTGCACATATAAACGTGTTTCTGTATATTTTAGCCAATTATATAAACTGTGTGTGCTTAAGCCACCTAGTATACACGCATCTAGAATGAACAAACTAAAAAGTTTGGATAGGGGTAAAAAATTCTGAGAGTGCAATGGGGGCACGTTTAGCACAGTTGTAATATTGAGAGGTTTTGTTCCATTGCCTTCCTCTACTGCAAAAATCATGGCTTTTTTAAATAGTTACATCAGTTTTCAGCTGCAAATATTTTACATTATAAAATTATGCAAAACACACTAAAAACTGGGGAATGTAAGACCAGATAAGCTGAAGACTTAGGTGCTTTGGGCCATTGCTCATACCAGCTTTCAGAGATACAGAAGAAGAATATATTTGAAACTCCTCATCAGAGCAAAATGAATGTTTTAGCATTCTCAGACATAATATCAGGCTCCCTAACTCACATCCAGTGCATACTGTATAATTGCCAGCCTGCTTCTTTGAGAGCCTTGAAGATTACATTTTTTTTTTTACTGTCCCAATATTAATAACCAGATGTGATCTTCTTCCTGCCCAGGGGTCAAGCTAGCTGGCCAAGGTCAGGCTGCTTGTCTGTGTGCACAAAGTGTGAAGTCTATTCAAAATGACAGGTATGGGGGGAGGGAGAGGGCGGGTAGGGTGTTAACCTCAAGACCACCAAAAGGGACTTCTCCCTGCTGGGAACAAAGACCAGCAGGAGTTTCAGCCTTTTTCAGTACTCCTGGGATTTTAACCAAGTGAACAAAAGATGATGCACAGCTGAAGAAATGCTCTTCACAACTGATACATAATTTAAGATGTTCAGTTACAAACAACCGGATATGTATTTGTGAGTTCATTTGAGCACAGTCCAATTATCTGCAGTCAGTTAATATTTTTGTATGCGTGGTGTCTGTGTGCTGCTTTGTACATTGAGAAGGTGCTCAATTGCCAGTGCTCAAATACACAGTAGCCTTGAAAATAACCATAGCACTTAAAGAAATAACATTAAGCACCAGCAGTTGCTATGGGGTGTTTTGTGCCTTCTAGTTAATGTTAGCCAGTCTACATGTGGACTTATTTTATAGTAGATAGTATGATATAGCTTCATTAAACATACAGTATGAAACCATTTACTCTTCACTCTCTCGCTTTTTGTTAGGTAAAAAAAATTCAAAAGAAGAAGCTATTTGTTTCCTAATTGATTTTCTACGTTAGTTGTTCATTGAATAGATAAGTAGTGCCTGTGATATTTGATTACAGAGCAAGGCACCCATTTAACCTTCCGTTCTTTCCTGGCCAGGATTTCAAATACAATACAACGTACCTCCCTTAGGCTCAGTAGGATTAGACTGCTAGCAGTAATCCCTGATGCTATGAAATAGACCTGATAGAACTTCAACTCACTTGTTTAGGATTATGCTCATGAATTTCAGCTCATCTAGTTGCATTAACCCTTTGGGAACTTGTGCAAGTCATGCTGCTGTAAATAATAATAAATATTATTCTAAACAATGATAGATACATATCAAAACCTATAAATAGGTTTTAAAGAGTTAACTTTTACTTGGTGGTCAAAATGTAACATTCACAGTGAAATTAATTTAGACACCGTACAAATCCTCTGAGTTGATTTTAATTGTAATTGCCAGAAGTCTTTTGCCATTTAATAGTATCTTTAAACTGTTCAGTCTCAAGTTTGGATTGATTTTAAAGAAATATTTTAGTATTTTAGTGAATTTTTAGTGAAATTTTTGTGAAATTTTTAGTGAATTTTTTAGTGCAATATTGCACTAAAAGGGCAGATAACATCTATCTGCTAAATATAGAGTACCAGTGCAGAATCTCCCAGTAGAATGCCTTGAAGGCAAGCACGGTCCCAGGGTAAAGAGGAGGGCTACTCATACCTGAGCTATCACTTCTTGGCTTTTCTGCTGATAGCAACTATCCTGATAAGGGCAATAGTGACTTTTGAAGACATACCCTCATCAAAAAACAGAGTAAGAGTGCCATACCATTTATGATGGACTGCTAGACAGCTGGCAGGCAAAAGTATTGTAATCACTCCAGATTTGAACTACCCTTTTGAATTGGTGATTTCTATTTAAATGCTGATTTTTAATCTGGCCAAATCACTGTAGGGAATAACCCTGTACTGTCAATAAGAAGGAACAGATATTTTATTTCTTCCATTTTCAGTATCCTTAAACTTACCAATGAAATAAATATTGTTTCCTATTGCCAGTCCCTTAAATTGTTTAACCTCTAGTGACAGGCTCATTAAATATTCATGTGCACAACTAATTGTATTAATTATTGAAATTAATATATATATGTGTGTGTGTGTTTTAGATTATATGAAGTCAATTACAATGGGAAAAAGACGGAGAGTTTGACTTGGGATCTCTAACCTGCTCTCATTGTCTTGGCAGAAGATAGAATCAAATTAGGACTGACTTAATATGCACATTCAGGCATCAGTTGGTGAAACTACTGTCCCTTCAATCCACCTGCATGTTGAATTGTTGTACTTAAAAGCAAGATGACAGGGAGGATCAGTGCTGCTAACTGCACCTGACACAGGCATCAGGGCATTTCTTTACTCCTTGAACACTATTAAAGACATGCGTACTATTGTAGATCTGGTGGATACTCTTGATACATTTGATGATAAAGTGGTATTGATGAATAGCTGAAGGCCATGAGAGCAATAAATGAAGTTACTCTTGAGTGACTCCATTCTTTTTTTGTAGGGAGGACTCAGGGGTGGGGGCAGTTTGGGGTGGTTGTTCATCAGCCCAGTGGGTGCACTCATGTGCTCCCATGTGGAGTATTGCTGAGTTCTAGTCTGTCACCCTTCTTGATCAACATATGCCCAAGACCATTAAGGGAGAATCATCTGTGTTTGAGGTGAGGGTGTCTCCAAGATGCAGATGATTTTTACCTGAACAACTGTTTCCTCAGTTTTGGGTGGTAAACTTAATTGTTTGATGCAGTTTGGAGGTTTGGATTTATCAGCTGTGTTGCAAGCCAAGGTCATGCTGATGGGATTCAACAGTTGGTAGAAATGGCCAAGGCAGCATCTTGTAGATGTCCCACTGATGTAAGCCTTTACAGATTCTACATTTGCCTACTGAGGTAACCCAAGGAATGATAACCATGCCTTGGTCTTTTATATATATGGCCAAGTGCTAAATGGAGGGATGTTGCTTCTCTTTCAAATCAGCTTCTTTCTATTTATTTTGTTTTAGAGATATCCTCCAAGAAATTGTGCTCATTCCTGGTGCTGCTGCTCAACCTGCATCCATTCACAATATTTAATATATTTAAACTTTTGTGCTCTGTTGGTTAGTTTTGGTTTGACACATGGTATATTTCTGTTCCCTGATTGATTGCAAATGTACCATTAGAAATTGGCTGTTCCATGAATGCTCAGTTTACACATTCGGAATGTACTTTCCTTGCATTTAAACAGAGCTGTTTCTGAAACAAATTCCTTGCTTAGGTCAGCAGATTTCATTCGTAGAAATTAATGGAAAACAAACAGCCAATAGGTGGGGCATGGAAGGAACTAATTCAGAAATTTCAGATTAACATATCCAGTATTTTCCGTCTCTCCTTCTGATGCTTTAATTCAAAGCACAAAACTTAGTGGCCCACGCTTTGCTACCTTCAGATTTGACAAGAAAAGAGAGGTGAACCCCTGAACTTTCAGGAGATTTGAGCTGCCAGGAATGCAGCTTTCTGTCCATTAGCCAGTGCTTTTGACAGCACGTATTTTGCAGCTGCTCTCCCAGATCTATTTTAATTTACAACTTGTTTCTAGTTGCAGTTTACTCTGTTTCACCCTATAAAGACTTAAGTGCGCTGGATCCCGATTCTCCATGAAAGCTTTACTTCACATATATAGTTCAGATGAGCCCTGGGCTTATTCTCAGAGGTGCTAGAAGCTTGTGTTTTTCAGAGTGTGGCTGGCAAATGCAGAATCTTCTTTCTTGATCAAAGTTTGTAATTTTCGACCTTTCCAGCACATAGCGTAGTGCATTGTTTTTCAGATTCCTGTAGGATAAAGGGAGTAAATGGTGCCCATATTGGGAAGGTTTGTTCTAAGGAAAAAAGAAATTTTGATGGCTTGGATTTATTAATCTGTTTATTAATATACTGTTTATTAATGGGCTTCTACTTGGTAGGGTAAAAAAAAGTGGCACATGTGCGCGCGCATGTGTGTGTGTGTGTGAAGAGAATCTTATTAAGTCTAAATAAATAGACTGTAGGAACCATGTTAATACTTTACACTTCTGTAAAACCTTTATTCAGAGGCTTTCAAAATGTTTTAACAATGTTAATTAAATTCAGTTCTTCTCCATTCTGTGTTAGCTGAAGTGCATATAGGACTGTCTTCATGTGCATACTGGTAGACTGGAAGAAATCTCATGCTTAACTGTGTGCAGCAGCATTGCACTGCAAGTATTTTGAAGGCAGGTGAAAAAAAAAAAAAAAAAAAAGCTGTGTTCATGTGAAACTGCATAGGGAATTGCCTGTAGGTAGGCAAAACATAATTACAACTTGAAATTTGGCCAAGACATTTGTCTTAACACTCTTCCTCCTTTGAAAAAAATGTGCCACGTACTTAATAACTTTATTAAGTACAAGCAGTTATGAAATCTGTTCTTTGTTTCAACCAAAAGAAAACATTTCCTAATAGGACGGTGCTGTTAAACACCAAGCTAGGGCACTGACTCATTACTAATTTAGACAGAGAGCACCGTCAATGAATTACCGAAACTCTTTTTTGTAGCACTGGTGTTTTCCTTAGAGATCTCCCCTCCACGTACTGACCCTGCTTTAGCCTGCAAGATCTGAAGGGATCACAGCACAAGGTGGTATGGCTTAGGGCTGTATATAAAATGATGAAGGAGAGAGTGAAACCCAGCCATGTGCTTGCTCCCTTTACTCGACACTGTAGTAGGAGAGGGAGGTGGTGTTCAGTGAAACTCAGAGCTATGCTTGTTTTCTGCAGTAAATAATCAGCCTGTGAAATTCAGCACTGCAGTGGGGGGTTATCCGGATCACCAGTTTATCAGGATTTTTAAGAAGGATAACGGGATGACATTAATGATCTTTCTGATTGTGTGGGCTAAAACAAAAAGATACAAGAATGTTTGGTTCTCTATTGTTATTATTGTTAAAGTCAGGATATAAACAGACTGTCTTCCAGGGTCAAGCAAGGATCCCATGTCACATGGAACACTCTTTTAGACTCTCTAAGGCTTGTGTTTGTAGCCTGCTTTCCTCTGATATTAGCTACTTACACAGACAGTGTGTCGGAATAGCTGGGCCAAGGGCATGATTCAGAGTGTTAGGTGTTTCCGTCTCTCTATCCCTCAGTGACTGTTCTCTGAGGACAGCATTAGACTTAAAAAATGAATATAAGAATTGAGTGTTTCTAATGTAAGTAACATGCCTTTCTATTGGCAATATTAGTCTTGCTGAGGCAAGATGCTATTCCAACAGTAAACAACTGAATCTGTATGTCCGGAGTTTTTTTGGTGTTTTTTTTTTTTTGTTTTTTTTTTTTTGTTTTTTGTTTGATTTGTTTTTCTGTCAACTTATCACCCAGCATCTGGGTGTCTGTATCATAATTAATGTTTGGTTTATTTACTAGACAGAAATGTCCATTTGGCACCTGATTAATTTGCTTCTTCTCAAAGAACGTAACAGAAAGTTCCTCTTCAGGTGAGTATTCATAGGTCCATGGACTTGCATTTTTACATTTGAGTAATAATTCATCAACATCAATTGATAGATAATTTGATACTGCAAGTTCAGCATGTAAAGGGAGAGACTTCGAATGTGTTTGTTAAACTCAGGCAACCATTGGAAACACTTTTTAGATCATAGTTAGAGCAATTAAGATTCAGTAGCACACATCATCTCTCTGCTTTTTAAGGAAACACAACAGTTTTATTCTACCTCTTGGAAGAGGGCAAAACATTTGCTGCCCAGCTCCTGTGACAACTGGTTTCTACAGAAGCCACATAGGATGATGTCAAATACAGCTTGGCTCAGGTCACTGTTTTGTGCTGCTGTTTGTCTGCATCACAGTAAGGTGCTAACTCTGAGTGGTAGCTGTTATTAATTGTTTAATGCTTTCTTCCCTGAGCAAGGATTGGGAAGACAAACTCCAGTGTTGTGATCATTATTATTAGAATAAGCAATCCAGACCTGCAGAGGTGGTGTCTGGACTATTCTCTGTGTCTTGGTATGGCTCCTCTCCAGCCCTGGATAGTCAGTCTGTATGTGGAAACCGGGTCTGAAAGGGAATGGGGGGGAGTGGAGGTGAGATAGTTCACTTGGAGGGATTTGTCCCAATACAGAGCTGGGAGATTGCAGGGCATACACTTGGACTCTCTGCCTGGGAAGCACTCCTGGTTTCTGTAATGTATACAGAGTGTGGGAGAGCAGAAGACTGGAATTTCAATAGAGGGATCAATCTTCTTTAGGGAGGGGCATATTGTTGAACATGGTATTTTTCACTTTTCTGTATTTCCCCTTTCCCTGCAGAGCATTAATAATGTACTGGAGAATTCCCAGACTTTAGAATGTCAGTGGGCCTTGAAGAGCTGTAAGAGAGGAAAGTATTGCTTCTTCAGGTAGAAAAAAAGAAAGATCCTTTGGGCAGAAAGGAAATAAAAACATTGATTAGTCGAGGAAAGACCTCAAAGAGAAAAGTGAGATACAGTTTTTCCAGGCAGCTAAACTGTAATGGTAAGAACTACAGAGCAAACAACAGCTCGAACAAAGGTATGCAGACCTGGACAGTAAAATTGTGGGGAAACCAGTGAAAGGATTTCAGATTAGAGCATCAAAGTCCAAATAGCAGAAGAAACAAGACTGCTACTACTGCAAAGTAAAGACTAGAAGGAAACAGTTTCATTAGTGCTGTTGCACGAATGAACTAATATTTAATGAATTTTTTTTAACATATTTTTTCCACATATCTCTGCAAAGAACCATAGTTAGTAATACTGGTTTTACAAGATAGCTATTTGTAAATATCTTTGTAACAACACTTTCATGTAAGTACTGTAATGTACCTTTTAAAGTCAAATATCCTTGTAGGGGAATCAGGTTTTTCTTTGTTATTTCTAGTGTTAGCCAGAGGTGTGTAGCAGGGGGAGGGGAGTAAGGGTTATTTTAATCCCTGATATCAGACATGGGTATATGAGTGGACACTGGCATGGAGACCAGCTAAATCTATTATTCTGAAGCAATGTACAGTAGCTCCTAGTGTGGGCAATAATAAAAAACATTGACCTAAAACAAGATTGTTTTTAAAGCCACCTTCACTTATCCAGCATTGTGGAGATCTGAAAATAGAAGTTGATTTGTCTTTGCATCACTATGTATTTATGGCTCATTAAATGATTTAATATAATTAGAACTCAGATGTCCAGTCTCTTAGTCACTTATTTTGCCTCATACATTACCAGAGTAAGTTAGAATAAATTGGAAATAAATGTGGTACCAATATTAAAAGAAGAATGTAATAATAGTATTTACCTTTATTGATCACATCCCCAAAGATCTGATCCAAAGCCCTTCAAAACAAACATGGATCCTTTTTACTCTTTGCTTTTTACAATGATTCAAACCTGAAATAACACAGTGGCATTTGCAGGCAGTCTCAGAGAGAAATGAAAGATTTACTGCATACTGAGACAGTTTTCGGGTTGGGTTTATTTCCCCTTATGTTTTGTGCTGTTTTGGGGGTTTTGTGGTTGATTTTTTTGTTTTTGGTTTGGTTTTGTTTTTTTCCTGTAACAGTGGTGCTTTGAGGTTTTTAGTAGTTCAGGCAAAGAGGAAGCTTTTGTCTCTAGGGCTTGCAGTTTAGCCCCTGCAGAACAGAAAAGGCTCCACTTCAGAAATATTTTAAAGTTTTTAAATAATAAGCAATGAGACAGTCTTTAAGAAAATATGGGTGATGTAACCACTGGGTAGTAATTTAAAGAAATAAGAAGTCTCCTCAAATATCACTTTTGTGTCATACAGCAATACTAAGTGGAATTTCTTTTTTAAGTGCAGTTCCAGGTCAGATTCTCTTTCCCCTCAGTGGCTGGGATGAGTCAATCTTCAAACTGTTAAACAATACCATGCATGGTCCCTGAAACTTCCTTTTTTTTTTTTTTTTTTTTTTTTTTTTTTTACCAATGGGAATGCTAGACATATCCAAATAAGAACTTTAAAAATGCTCGGGAAAAGTTTATTAATAGATCGCATTACTGCAAGTTTTATTCATGCCCCTTTGAAAAAAGTGGTCACTTTAATTAGAGATTAGACAGAACATTTACATGAATAAAATGATTAATAAAACACATCAAGACTTATTTCTATTAGTATTGGTCCATGAATACTTCATGTACTAATTTAGGGCTTAGGGATATTTAGTCATACAAAGGCTGGAAAAGGCATGTACCTCATTATTGCTATTACTATTATTATTATTATTATTATTATCATGATTATTATTTAAATTCCAGTCTTTAATGTTTTGGATATATTTATGAAACATACTTTTCCTCTTCATAAAATTAAAAACATCTGCTACAGCTTCTTGGTTAAAATGCTGTGGACATGGAAGTCTGATGATAGGTCAGTCTGCCATTTTGAATGGCAATTAAGCTGACAGTGCTCCCTGTACCAGTGAGACTGAAAACAAACAAAAAAAGGCAGATGGTTCATTTAGTTTAGTAATTGTAATTTGTTGTTCATTAAAAGTGATTCCCACACAGGCATTCTCTGTGCAGATGGAGTATATGGAAAATTTTATTCTGCCAACCTGTCCTAATAATTATTTTTGTTAGTGTAATTTGCACTGACATTTGATAGGCAGTTGATTAGAGCAGTATGATTTCATCAGAGTTAAAATTAATTGTAAATTTTGCTACTTTCAGTAATCTGCTTTTATAACTATCATGACCAAGCAGCAGGGGTTTGGCTCTGAAATACCAAATATCACAGCAGCATTTGCTGTTTCTTTTTTTCTTTTTGAGATGACTGAACCTTTTAATCAAAGGTTTTGTTTTTAGAAGTGCTTTTTTATACCTACTGAAGATGAAAGTTAGCAAGAAAACTATCTTAGATAAAATATGCTTTGAATGGAGGAATGTCCACAGTTATAAAAACAAACTCATTTAAGCTTGAGATATTTTTCAGGCTTTTTAAATATAGTGACAGCATTGTAGTTACACACATCCTGATAAGCAGAAATAAACCTTATTGGCAGCTGTAAAAATGTCCTGACAGGTAAAAACGATATTGGCTAATAGGTTTTGTACAGGGAAATTCTTTTGTCCCTAAGAATACAAAATTATCTTAAATAAACTTCAAACAAAGGAAACTGGCTCCCTCTTGACGATGATAATTATAGAACTGCACAGCTTGATAACCATAATAAAGTTGTTCTCTTCTTGATGAAGTTGTTCTCTCCTAGATGGCTTAAACTGCAAAATAATTCTTCCAAAAAATGTTGGAACATCTCGGTACAAATGTAGACAGACAATTCTCAAGGCCGATGTGAAGGGCTGAATGCAGCTTAGGTGCAGTGGTGTAGCACTTCTATCAACCTGCAGTATTAGAAAGTAGACAAATGCTGGATGTGAAATCCAGAATGCAGCTTTTAGCCTTTCGTGTCCCAGTATCTTTGGTGGTTGATCTGTTGCTTCTTTTCTCCATTGCAATATAATATTGGTAAGGCAACAGAGCAGAAAAGTGAAGGCTGTTGTCCTTATCCTCTTTAAGTCAATGGCGGCTCCAAAATTAATTTCAGTTGCACCTTGTAACCTAAAGAAAACCCCAATATTTTACAGAAGTAGCCAAATACAGTATAATCAGTACTGTCTTAGAGAATGAAATAACATTCTAGCATAAGTAATTTTTTTCTTCAAGAGATGTTTTATATTACCATTTTGCTTCTTCTGAGGTACAGCATCCAGCAGGGTATAATTCCCCTTAGAGTTGCAACTGTTTAAGTCAGAGCATGCTTGACCTACTAATTTTCAGTAATACATTTTCCTCTCAGAATATTAAATTGAAAAAAATATCTATATCCAGGAATCAGGCTGGGAAAAGTAAAGGAATTCTTCTGGTTTATAACTTGACTCTTGTTTCTGCAAAATATGAACAAGACAGTGTTTATTGTAGTCAGAAAAATAGTTGGCATGATTGTGCGTAAGTGAAGAATCTCTGGATTGTCTCAAAGTGCTAGCTACCCATTTGCAGACAAGCAAGCTTTTAGTGTGCAATTTAGGTCAATGGATAGAGGGGAGAAGATGTGTTTAGGCGACAGATTTTAAATCACCATAATATAAATATGCTTCCCTTTTCATCCGGAATTTGCTTTCTTTCAAGGTAATTTAGTGGAGCAGACATGCACTTATGCCTGTCTTTGTAATTTTAGGGATTAGGATAGTGAGGATTAAATGCTGACCCTTAATCTTCAATATCAACTTTAAGAGCGAAATATAATATGCAAATGGAATACATTCATTTTGTGTTTATATATTTTAATCTCTGTAATTTAGTTTTAAGAAGATGGAAACTCATCTTTGCCTTATTTATTTTGAATCCCAAAGCAAGATGCCATTAAAATCTTTATCCCTGTATCTTAGAGGATAAATGTTTATCCTTTAGGGATTAAAATATAATTTTTTTTTAAAATGAGTTTAACCTAACACTCTTACATCAATCCAAGAGTTGTGTGTGTCTGATTTAAACGTATCCTTGAGTGTCATGTCAAGCATTGATAGCAGGGAAAAATCATCCTGTGTTTATTTTCTAAAATCAGTGAATGGAATTTGCATTAACAAAAATCAATTGGTTACTGTACCACTGATCAATTTTGGTCAGTTTGTGTAAGCTTTTCCTGAAAGTTCTGATAAATTCAAAACATAGACCTAGAAGTCTGAGAGAGTATTTATGAAGATTAAGTAATCTTCAGTTATAAACAAGCAGGAAATCTCAACCAGTACAAATGAATGATGCAGTATTAAGGAATCAGATCAGAAGGATAGATGTAGTATGAAAACCTGTCAATAAAGTGGATATGTGAAATAGTCTTCCTTTTGGCATTAGTACTAGCAATGTAAAGTGCAATTAAAATGCTTGACCCAATTAGATTTATAATGGATGCCCATATAGATGTGATTTTTTGGTTTGTTTTTATAAAAAATATATTTTGAGAACACCATTTCTGAAGCCTTTTTAGATCAGGCCATCATATTTTTTGCTTTAATATCTTCATACCTCCTTTCTCTAGTTTTGCTGATTTTAGCATGGCAGCTTGAAGGTCTCTGAATAATTTTGCAGCTAATTTGAGATTGCTTCACACTAAGAATTTAGAACACTTTGGTATGAGCTGTACACTAAAGTCTTTTTAGTTAAATGGTAAATGGATAATAGCAATATGCCACATTTCTGCCCAGTGAGTCACCATCCAAAGACCATATTCTGACATCTTGTAGTCATACAAAGAATACTTTCTTCAATGGAAAAGCTTTCAAGCATTTTAAAGTCCTCTGAACAGTAAGGTGCTACCCACAATGATGCAGTTGTTAGAATATGGATCAGCAGGGATATTGCAAGAGCAGAGTAAGAAACTGAAAAAATACATAAATAAATTAAAGCATCACCTACTAACTTTATTGCTATTATGGCCTTAGAAGCTGCCTTGGGTTGCTGCATCTGGTATGTCAGGAAACTTAAAAATATTGATTGTTACGTACAGATTAATTCCCTCATGAAATACTGAAGAAGTGAGTGATTGGGTGTTTCTAGTTCTATCGTTCTCCAACTTTGGAATGTTCTCCAGCCCTGAGCTGGCTCAGAGGAAGAGTAAAATAAAATTGGGCCTTTTATCTTGAGGAGAAAAGTTTGCTATCACGTCTGGTCCTTCCATAGACCTTATAAAAGTGAGAAGCTGCTTTGTGTCCTAATCATTCCCAAACACTTCTGTAAAAGCCAGAAACTATCTGGATTTTACAATAAGTTTCATGTTTTATTAATTTCCCCAATTGTATTGAAAGGGAAAGAACATACCACACAGTAAAAATGCAGTCACACCTTCATTACTGCCCAATAGAGACCTTACAAGTGTCAAGTGTTTTAATCCAGCTTTACTGATATGTACCTGAAATTTTCTGAAATACAAAGCAAGAAAGGGCAAGAAAAAGGGATATGACATGATGGCTTACTCTCAGTGGTAGGTATCTTACCACCTATCACAATGGTACCTTGGATATCAGTAAGTAGTCTTAGCAATTCTTATTTACCCTACATTTACTATCATATTTCAAAAAGCATCAGAGCATCTAATATAGGACACTTAGTTCCTCTGTCAGAAATTATACTTTCTAAAAGATTTTCTGTATTAATGGAGTACACTGAGAGGCTCACACAGAGAGTAACAGATGGCATTTCTGAAGATGAATTTTTCTTGATGTTTTCTCCTAACTTCATGTTGTATTAGGCTTCAAATACCATCAGGGATGGCCTCCTATGCAAAGAGAGAATCTATTTTAACTGTGTATTGGTGTTGATGACTGAACATGTTTTTTGTGATGCTTCTGTCAAATCTTTCATCTGAGTGTCAGGAACATTCTTTATATATTGCCAAGGTGTTAACTCAAATTGAAGTGAAGTGTACTGGAGTAAATATGTGAGCTGTCTAATACATGGGTATAGGATAGCTGAAGTTATGTGTGCAGCCAAAAGTGCCTAGCAGACCAAAAAGAGTTATAAAAAAGAGTTGTATTTTATGGTATAATCAGTAATGATCACTAGACAGTAACAATGCAGTAGGTGTTATGGTACCTCACAAAAATCAGAAAACATTAGAAAGAATTTCTTTACTGAGAGGGTGATCAGACATTGGAATGGGCTGCCCTGGGAAGTAGTGGATTCTCCGTCCCTGGAGATATTTAAAAAGAGACTGGATGTGGCACTCAGTGCCATGGTCTGGTAACTGCAGCGGTAGTGGATCAAGGGTTGGACTTGATGATCTCTGAGGTCCCTTCCAACCCAGCCAATTCTATGATTCTATGATTCTATGATTGTTTTTGTTAGGGCTGGTTCAGTCTCTGGTCAAGGGACTTCCACTAACACCAGCTCATGATGCCCAAACTTACAAACCTCATCTGGAACCAGCTGTTTCACACTGTCAGAAGGAAGAGGCAGAAGCTGAGGCAGAAGCTAAGGCAGTGTGTAGATGCCAATATTTTAGTTAATGGCTTTGATGGGAATTTGTGAGCTGGAAAATTTTAAACATGACATAATCAAACAGTGTAAAGAAGCTAGTCAAAATGAAACCTCAGCTTTCTCTGAAGGTTTAACTCAGTCTAGCTGAGTTAAAGGCTTATAAGTTGCACTAGGAAGCATGTTCTGACATGTTAGAAATCCTTATCTAAAGAAATTCGTAAAGATTCATGTAGATAGGAGCTGGTAGCGGCTGCAGTGTCAAGAGCATAAGTGCTATCTTTGAGAAAATTTGCTAAATAAGTGGGTAGGTGCTTTCAACACTAGCTGCCATTTTTCAGTGGTCTTCACAAGTGGCCATAAGTAGAAAAAATTACTGCAGTACTTGAGGGAAGTGCACAAGAGATGCTCATCTAAGGGCATTAGGGCTGATTGTACAGTGGGTGCCTAAGGCATGAGCAAGGTTCAGTGGAGCAAGATTCAGTGATGGAGATGGGCTCAGCACCAAACCCAACCCTGGCCGTGCAGCAGCCTGCTGCTCTTGGATGCTTGGGTGACTGTGTCTGCTGGCTTAGGCTGCTTCAGGTTGTCACTGACATCTTTAAAGACACAAGTCTTTCAAAGGCTGCTCCGCTTTGGCATAGATTCAGGGAAAGTCTTCATACAGGTAATATTTTTTTAGGGAGGAGAAGAGAATAAATGGCAGTAATGAGTACCACACATAAGTGCATACAGCTGTGCCAAAAAGCATGCAAATTTGTTTCTGCTTAATGGATGCTCAGTTGTATTATACCCTTAAATATCCTTATGTTACAAATGTAAAAACCTCAAAGTTGTGTCCACCCAACCCCAGCATGCATCTGTACATTTCCCTATGAACCAGTGTAACCTTGTCCTACCTTGAGACTTACACAATTATCGCTTATCCAAACTCCAATTTCTTCAGGCAGTAGGAGAGCTATGATTCTATGACTCACTGGCCTTGTTAGAGTAATTGGAGAACTTTAAATCTCCTAGCAAAATGTCCAAAGTCACTGTGACATAAAAGATGGGGAAAGGGAGGAACAACAAAACACTTTGGCCTAATAATTTCTTCTAATCCCTTGGAGGCACTGATTGTTGGGATAGTCTCCATGGCACTAACCACCAAAAGTGCATGAAATATTTGTTGGGAAGTAATAGTTCCTTGTGGAGTTCACTTCCAGTGCTCAAAAACCTGTCCACTTAGAAACAGGCAACAACCATTATAACCTCTGGGACCGGTCTTGCTGTAAAATCAATGTTTGAAGGTAATCACTTTATATCTGATGCATGAGCCTGAGTGATTTTACTGGATGCCTGTTGTTAATATGGACCACTGCCTAATTGTCATTCCAGAAGAGGATCCAGACGTCCCTTATTCTCTCCCTCCAGCCCACTGTGGCTTTCATTTCCAGAAAAAAAATTCCTAAAAGGTGATATCACTTACTGTTAGAAGTTGAGCAGGAAAAAGACCATCCCTTCTTGCACCTTTTGGCTAGTGAACAGATTTTAAAATTAACACCTCTCCTCAGCACCAGAGGTACATGTGATTTCACCTACTGGTCCACATGCAATCCTGTTTGTATATCCTTAAAGTCCTTCAAGCCTGTATCTTTTCCCATAAAATATCAGTTCTCATGCCTCCATATGTTATAGAAAAGGTTTAGGGTTTTTTTTGGATTTTTGTTATTGTCGTTGTTTTGGGGGTTTTGTTTGGTTGGGTTTAGTTTGGTTTGTTTGTTTGTTTTGGTTTTTTTCCCAGCATGTTTGCTAAGGAGAGGTACAAATGAGGCATTTGACTCCTGACTTGCATGGTTGTATTCTGCACCTAGTATTCAAATGCCAATACAAAAGGTGTTGGAGAGAAGTGAAATTTTTTTCTCTGTCTTTTAGTGTGTTTACATTCTTAGCAAGAAAGTTGCAACTTTGTTTGCAGAAGGTACTGGTCTTTTTAAAATTTATTATTATTTCTTTTCTTCCCATGGAAACAATCTGTTGATAAACACAAGTCTAAATTACCCCCCAAATACACTTCCTCTCCCAGTCTTAAGGCTACATTGTTTAAATAACAGTCAGGAGAAGCTTCATTTTTGCAAGGATTAGATCTTCTGAGAAGTAATCGTTGTGATTTTTGGTCAGTTACGGAGTACAAGTCCCATGGTGTTCCACTTTCAAAAAGCCCTTAAATTAATTTTAAAAGTTGTGGGACAAAAGACTTCTCTTAAAGGAGGAGAGCAAATGTTTTTAATACATAGTCATTATTTTACTGCGTATTTAAAGTAGATATATACCTTGCTGCTATGAATCTTTGACAAAGTGCCAAGTGTTGCCTTGCCAAAGGTATAGCATTTCATTTATTTCTTTAGGCTCAATAGCGGTTACTGGTAACATGTGTTTGTAGGGTGTCAGTTCTGATGGAATTTTTTTACCTGGCCTGTTTCCAACTAATGTTGGTATGTGTTTAAAATGCTTTAAAAATAAATCAGACTTTTGTGTTTCTGCAATAGAAATTCCAGGCAGAGTGATAAAGTGGGATCCACTTGCCATCACAACTTTTTTTTGCTTTGTTTTTAATGGGAAAGGACTTTGTTCTTTTTATATTGCTTTTCAGTAGGATAAAACAATATAATAACCAGGAATAAGTATTCAGAACACATCTAATATTTTTAAGAAACTTTTAAATAAGATTTTTTTTCCCCTGTTAAAAATGCTTTTAATTTTGCGTCCTTTATGTAGTTTCTTTTATCTACCAGATCTCTGTGATATTTGTGCAGTGTATCTTTGCAGATGTGCTTTTGTGGCTCTGAAATTTTTGTTCCTTCCCTTTTTGAGAGACGGAAAACTACTATAGACCATCCCTTTTCATTCTGAGACCTTATGTGATTGCTGTGCACATCTAGAATCATTTCTGTGGAGGCATTGGAGACATGCTGTACGGACTAGAGGATGCTTAAGACCTCTCCCACTAATTCTGTAAGAATTCCCAAGAAAAAGAAATAGAGCTCTGAAAAATTCAAGTCCGTGGGTCCTCAGGACATTGTAGCCAGGGAGAACCCCCTGTAAGTGGAATTAAGATGCCTGCTGGGAGCAGAGTTTCTGCAGCAGTACTTAGATCCTCTGATCTCTGCATGCTTTCCCCAGGTGACAAACTTCCCCTTCACTTTGTGGGCATCTGCTACTCTGGGTTCTTTCTCCTGTGGGTGAATATATAAATCTATCAGCCTGGTAAGGTGGCCAGCTAAAGTTTGCCAGCACTTTGTACCAGCTGTTCAAAAGAAGCTGCTTAATGCAGGTGCCCTGGTTCATATACCTTACACTTGCATTTGCAGAGGTGCTGAGCACCTGCAGATACGAGCCTGCTTTGTTCACTCTTTGTGAAATTTGGCCTGTACTGTCTCAAGCTGAGCCTCTAAAGCTGAAATTCCACCCTCCAAAAAATCAGTGATGGTTTTTTTGGAAGTAGCAGTAACAAGAACAAGGTTCAGGTAAACTGGGTTGAATTTTGCATCAATTATTTTTAAAGAAAACAGATTGACATGTATTAGAATTTGGCCTCTACTTTTGTTTTCCAAGTCTTTCTTTAGGGAAAGAGACTGCATTTTCTTGCGGATAGTCTTGCTGTTGATTATTCTATGTTGTGGTGGCTTTTTTTATTTTACTTTTTCAAAGGATGTTCAAATTTAGGATGATTTTACAGTTTTGCAACAGGAAAATCCATAAACGATTTGTAAAGTGTAATGATACTGAAAAATAAGTATTCAATATTCAGCATTTGCTGTGAATATGCAGTAGCAAATATTTACTGCTACATTCGCTTCCAAGTTTCATTGTATATCTGGAAGCTTGATAGTAACAATTCATATTTTCTTACCAAACTGATAATGTGTTATTAATTCAGATGAAAAAAGAGGTAGCTCTACCAGATTCTTCTGTTTTGTCCCAGGTTTGAAATTTTATGAGAACCAGACTACACATTCCTCTGCTGTTAGACAGTATTATTTTCAGAGATGCTAACCTGTTAGTGATTAGCCCAGACTGGTGTCTTGGATGCTTGTGGTATCAGAAAGCCCTTCCCTGAGGACTTCTCTGGTCCAAAGAGAATTTCCGTATTTGAGCTTAAAAAAGATGGACTGAACCTGTGTATATTCCCAACCAAGGGTCAAATCCCATGAGTCCATGGGAATTTTGCCTGAGTAAAAACTGCAGGATTTGACTGTTCGGGATTTATTTGTTTCTTGTACAGATGTTTAAGTCGTTTAAAATTATGTGGCCCATTGTTCAAAGAATTAGCTGCCTACTAGACCTTTTGCTCCTAACCCCAGCTAATTCACTATCACTACTTATTGGTGTCTTTGTATTTAATTCATTCTATATGGCAAATTAAGGAAAATTTGGGCATCCAGTGAAATAATCATCAAGGAATGTAAATTGCAAACTACCGTAGACTGTATGTGGCCCAAAAGGTAATTCTAGTTTTATTTGTAGAAAATAGCTATCACCTTTGTAATATTACTACTGTTAGTGCTAGAAGGCAGTTTGTTTGCTGTATTTGTATGTTGCTTTATGCAAGATTCCGCTAAGTGATCCTGATCCATATCTTTGTATGTTTGATTGCTTTTACCATAAGTGCATTGTTTTAGGGACTTATCTGTGAACTTCCAGTAGGTCCTCCCATCTGCAGCTTGTCACATCAGGTCTTTATTCTAATTGGATGATAGAATAACTATATTTAACATGGCCAGGCTTTAGACATTAATTGGACATTAATCAGGACATGCCATGTGTTATAACATTGGTTTTGCATTTGCATGAGCACATACGCACACAATTGATTTCTGTGTGTCTGTATTAAGACATGCAAGCATCTGATAGTCTTTCTGAAAAACCTTCTTTCTGAATAGGCCTCTGCAGTCTGGAAAAGAAAACAAAAAGCCAAAAACTTTGTTTGGAGAGGCAGTTAAAAAAGAGAGAGAGAGAGGGGACAGAATGATTTTTTTTCCCAGCAAGATTCATAGTAAATTTACCTTAATAGTAAAGCACTGGACTGCTAATTTGGAAAGGGAAAAGAAGAAAGGAGAAAGAAATGGAATTCTGATACTTGATAGGCTTTAGTATTACGGAATCAGAATCACAGAATGTTTTAGGTTGGAAAAGATCTTAAACAATCACCTAGTTCCAATGCCCCTGCATGGTCAGGGACACTTCCCACTAGTCCAAGTTGCTCAAACCCCCATTCAACCAGGCCTTGAACATGTCAAGGGATGGGACATCCACAACCCCCTCAGTCAAAGTGTTCCAGCATCTCACCACCCTCACAGTAAAGAATTTCTTCCTAATTTCTAACCTGATCTGCCCTCTTTATGGAGGGTAGATTCCCTCTTCCAGTTTAAAAAATTTTCTCCTTGTACTGTCACTACATTCCCTTGTAAAAAGTCCCTCCCCAGATTTCCTGTAGGCTCCCTCCAGGTGCTGGAAGGCCACTATAGGGTCTCCCCAGAGCTTTCTCTTCTCCAGGCTGAACACGACAGCTCTCTCAGCCTGTCATCATAGGAGAGGTGCTCCAGACCTCTGATCGTCTTTGTGGCCCACCTATGGACTTAGTCCAAGACCTCTGTGTTCTTCCTGTGTTTAGTGCTCCAGAACTGGACACAGAACTCCAAGTGGAGGTTGATGAGAATGCAGAGGAGGAGAATCACCTCCCTCAACCTATGCCCACTTTTCTTTTGTTGCAGCCCAGTATATGGTTGGCTTTCTGGCCTGAAAGTTCACATTGCCAGCTCTTGTTGTGTTTCTCATAAAGCCAACACCCTCAAGTCCTTCTCCTCAGGGCTGTTCTCAATCCATTCTTTGCCCAAACCTGTATTTTTGCTCAAGGTTGCCCCAATCCATATGCAAGACCTTGCACTTCGCCTTATTGAACTTAAGGAGGTTGGCATGGGCCCACCTCTACTGAGTTTCCTTTCCTCATTCCCCTGTTTGCTGGGAGATGAAAGCTATCACTTTTGATGCCTGGTTTTCTGCTTTCCTGGGAGCTGTTGATGTTTACTACAGCCCCCCTAAAAATTTCAGCACCCTGCTCTATGTCTTTCATAAACAGTCATGTGAAATGCCTTTCATAATCTTTCTGCATCACACTAGAGAAGAGGATACAACAGCACTAATGCCATTTGCTTCTGCTAAAGACAAAAAGAGGTAGAAGCTGCATTTCTAAATTGGTCACTGTGTAGTTTTACTTACTGATTTACAGAGCATTTATTACCATAGTAGAACATTATAATGAACATAGCTGAAGACTGAACATTTGTTGAAACATGTCTGAGGCATTTCTACATGTGCTTGAGGGGTGAATTAATTTACATGATGTTTTATTTTTAAATAAAACAATTTATTATAGAAATCAAAATGTCAAATCTAAAGGCTCTTATCTGCGAGCTGTCATAAATTATTTCCTTGAAACTTTTTTGGAGCAGGTCTCTGCACATGTTCCTCCCTGAAGCCTAAATTACACAAACAATAAGTAACAAGTTATTCTAAGTGTAATGGTAATTAACCATGAAAAAAACTAGTTGTTTTGATTCTAGTTGATTTTCCCTTTAGATAAAGGCATCTCCTTACTATGAATTTTTATTTTTTCATCTCCTCAAGTATTTCAGTGTTTTTCAGCCTTTTTTTCTTAATTTTTTTACGTGGTCACTTACCTGCATATGTCATTAGGCGAGTGTCTCCCAGGCGTGATTAGCCTCCTGTGTTCTTACAATTTTTTGGCATCAGCAGAATGGTGATTTCTGTTTGCAAGCTGGTGAGGTTCTGGTGATGAGCCGTTAAATAAAATGATCTGTCCCCAGGCTAGCCAGTTGGTTCATTGCCAAACAGTAATCCAGTACAATTAAGTATCAAAGATTGGAGTATTCCGTTATTGCAAGAGCTCTCACTGCAGCCACCTGGAAAAGCAGAGAGATCAAGAGGGTAGGAGTGATCAGGACATTTATTTTCACTGGGGTATACTAATTTCATTGGTGTTTGCATGAACACATGGGATTTAGATATCCATAAATTTAAAATTAACATTTAAATTTTCGATTTCAGCTTTGTTTTGCTTTGAAAGCTGGGGGTTGAGAGAAAGAAGAGGTGAAAGCTAGAAAGAACTGATTCAATTTCTGACATGGCTTCTCCTGTTCTTGACTAACTTTCTTATTAAACCAGAAGATTTTATGGTTCCATTCTACTTTCCTCCTTTATAAAGGCTGCTGCATCAGTTGCTGCTGTACTCATGCACACATTTAAGCATTTCAGTAGTGGCAACAAAGTTAGAACTTTGTCAGATTATCTAGCAAACAGTTTTTGTTGTTTGCTCAAAAATTCAGGGCCGGGAATGCAAACTCTGTGTTCCACTACTGCTCTCAATTTCTTTTTCATAGCCTTGCAAGCAATAATTTTGTATTTGTTCAAAGAACAGTGGATTCTGATGTAATTTTACTAGGGTATGCCTTTTCTGACCATAAGAAGAGTAGCACTGTAAAACACAACAAGCTAATGCAATGTCTTTTTAAAGTTCTCTAAATAAAGAAAATGGCCAAGCATGTTAGATATTTGAATATTTTACGGGTGCCCACAGCTGATTAGGTAGAAAATCACTCTTAATGTACACAAAGGAGTGTTTAAAATCTGATTCATATATAATAATTCAAGATAACCCCACCTTTTGTTACTTGGAGCTAGACTCTTTTTGTAGTGTCCCAAAGTGGATGAGTGTGAAAAGGAGAAAATAATTTGGCCTATTTGTCCCCCTTCAGGATCTTAACAATTGTATAATCCCATAGAACTGTAGAAGTCTCCATAGTTGTGACATCTGAGAAAGTTAGAGGATATAAAGATGTTAAATAAGTGTTAGCACAGTCCTCTGAAGACATAGATGATATACAGATTTCACTGATGGAGAAACTGAGTCACAGGATTGTAATATTGTTTGCTATGTTTTACAGCTCAATCACAGTTGGAAAGAGCAATCAGGTATTCTGAATTATATTTTCCAGCTGTGGTTCCTCTCTCTAAAAGGCACTAAACTATAATTTTGAGAAATATGAAAATATAAGGGATAAGGAGAAGTCGTTCTAGTTTCACCTGGGGTTGCTCAAAATCTATGGATGCCAGATCTCTCCCAGGGCAAAAATGAAAGAAGGAAACAACCAGGAAAATTAAAACTCTTTTAAGACTTGGAAAAGTTAAAAGAAATGCAAAAGCAAAATGAGTTAATACTAGCCAAAGGAGCCAGGGGAAATAAGAATAGCATTTCAAATATATTGCAGAAAAAAAGAAATAATGGAATGAAAAAGCAAGCTCAATAATAAATGAAGAGGGTGACAAAATGAAAGCTGGTTCTGAAATGGCTGATGCATTGAGCTACTTTCAAAATCAGTCTTTGACAAGAAAAATAAGAGGAAAAAGGACATAAGAGATCAAGTAATTAAGACCTTTTCAAAATAGTTGTTGGTAAAAAAAGAGTAAGGCAATACTTAGAAAAAATGGAATAAATGCAAATCAGCAGGACTGGATGATAAGCATAGTATGGTCTCTAGAGACATAGATAATGAATTTACATAATCACTAGTAATTATTTTTGAAAAGTAAAGTACAATTGAGGAATTATCATAGGACTGGAGAAAAAGCAAATCTAATACCAATCTTTAATAAAAGAAAAAAAAAAAGGTAATTCTGGTAATTACCATAGGGCTGCCTGTTGTTGTTTGTAAAGACTAGCAGTGTGATAGGAACTTTACTGAAGCTGCAAGAAATCATCCTTACCCCAAAGCAATTCAACTTCTTCTTGACAATCTTAGATGAAGATGACCTAAAAGTAAAGTGGTTCAAAGAATGAAAACAGTAGGAATACAAGTTTTTTTTGGTTAATTCTCTATTTGTACGTCTTCACAATTGTGTGAAGATTTGTGCTCTATTTGAAGTAATAACAATGATTAAGAAATAAGATAACAAATATTATTGGTCTGATGATGAAGGTTTTGCCCCATATTTTCTCTTGTCTCCACTTGCTAAGCCCAAAGGCATTTCCAGGAGACCAAGGGTATCCAGGCAGGTGCTACTTGCTTCCTCCCTGTTTCCTGACTCAGACTCTGAGTGCCTCACATGGATATAAGATGGAGCTGTGCTTCAGAGAGCTCTCGACTGTAGTTTGATCCTGAACTACACACACACAGTCACAGTATGGAAAGAAGAGCATGCAGATAAAACAACAGAAGTGGTCTCCTGGGCTTACTTTCTCACAGGCTGCTTGGGTGGGTAGTCTCATCTGGCTCTTCCTCTTTCCTATACTGGGTTCCAACAGGATGTGCCCAGGGGCTCCTAAGGGTTTAGGGAGAAGAAGGGACCGTGCCATCTAGTGGAACTCCCCCTACTTTTTCCACCTCTTCTTAGAAACATGAAGGAGAACAAGGGTTGTGAAGGTCTTCCTGAGGAAACAGGAGTGCAGTTTCCTGTGGGGACTAAATTTGAGTTCAGAAAGTGAGGTAAAAATATTTGCAAAGTGATTTAAAAAGAAAAAAGATAATGTGGAGAAAATAACCTCATAGTTCTTTGCTTAAATGGGGGGATAGATAAAGATTTTTGCAAAAGGTTTTGGGCAGTTGAGATGAATTTGAATATGCCCATATTGCCATGTAAATTTTCTAGTTCATTGCAGGAGCACGAGATGTATTTTGGGGAGAGAGTAAGGAGTCCAGGGGTGTTATGCAGATGTGAGTGAAAGAATTAATGTGTTGATCATGTGATTAAGGAAGGGGAGGTAAACAGATCATTCATTAAATCTGCAAGTTGTACTTAAACTAGGAGGTGCTGCCAATAGCAGCGAGGACAGAGTTTGAAGATATAAGAAGTGAGAACGGCTTAAAAATGTGGACAGGAAATCACAAAATGGGATTCAACCTGGAAAATGGAATCTGATACATGTGCTGAAATAATAACACAAAATGCAGCTATTCAGCAGGAGAAAGACACTTGTAAAGAACTGATGTTGAAAGAAAGCCTAAGGGTGATAGTAGGTAGTGAATTGAGTATGAGTTTGCCATATGACAGGACAATCAAATGGCCTTCCTTCCCAACAGTTCTGATCTTGCTTGCATCATCATAGAGCAGAAATGGAATAGATCCCCTTTTGCAGACTGTGATAAGATATAATACTGCACACAGCTTTATGCATGTCATAAAACAATAATAGATATGAATAGGTGTAGTAATTGGAAGCTCTCTCATAGTGAAATGAGACTGGACAATGAATTTTGAAGCATATAATAGGAAGTCATTCTGCATGGATGGGTGAGCACTACTGTCTTTTTCAGCTTTAATTTTCATGTTCCTGTACAAGGCAAGTAAAATGAACAGTGGTTATTGTTTAACCAAGTATCTTTGCACATCAAACATGTTAATTTCATTTTTTTCTGGGTCAGATATTTTGTTAACCATGACATCTTGGCACTGAACTAACCATAATAACCTACCCTAGCCCTGATGGTTCAGTTCATTACAAGGTGATCTGTAATAGAATGTGTTAGTTTTCTTCCCTGAGATAGCAGATGAAAGACTATCCAAAAAAAAAGACCATTTAAAAACATGATTATTTTTACCTGTATGTTTAGATTCTTTGACATTTGCATTTTGAGTATATGTCAGCCACTCAGTCAAAAGTCACATTATATGTGCATAAACATATATATTTATACATTATTATGTAGCATATGAAATCTGATGTAGTCAGGTAGTGAAACTTGTTAATTTACTCTGTAATTTGCATAGGTCAATTATCTTTTTACCTAAGTCTACTCTCCTGGAAGAAGTCTTTTGCAGAAGCAGAAATACAGGGAATACTGTCCTTCAGAACTGTGGCTCCCGAAGTAGGGTACAGGAGGATGAAACAGTTGCTAATAGCCCTTCAATAAGTACAGCTGTTGCTCCAGGCATGTGTGGGTGCTCCATACCTTTGATTTGTATCCAGCTGTTTTTCTCTGCTTTTAGTGATTCTAGAAAGCCAGCTGGGTCCTATTTGCCTGGCCTTTTAACCAATACTTTGTTTCTTAGATCCAAAAGCATGTTTACTACTTAGGTTTGCTACAAAGCAGATAGATAAGTGTATCTCCTTTGCCTATGTCCTTCACAAAACAGGGAATATTTAGATATTACCCATTATATTTTTTAACATCACGCCAACTACTGCAGAATATAAGTATGTGTGTTGACATATCAATAAAAAAAAAAAAAGAAATACGTAGTTCTGTAGTATTTTTATTATGGAAACTACCTACAAAGATTTATAGTTACTGATATAATTGAAAATTAATTTGTATTAAAATGAAAGGCACTCCTGCTCTTTCTTTTGCTTTCTAAAAGCCTCTCTTAATATCAGCACAGGAAGATACTTGTTTGTTGACCTTCAGTGAGGCTGCCAGTATAGTTGAATGCTCTCTGGAACACTGACCATTTTTGCTACTGGTACATGAGCCTGTCTCAAGGTCTTATAACCTGTTGCTTGATTATGAACAGAAATAGTATTTCTTTATGAAATAAATATCACATTTAGGAGGTTCTGCTAGTGTAATGGTACTGTACTACATTGGGGTTTTTTCACTCTTTCTTAGACGTAATAACATTGCGCTTAGCAAACAAACTCTTCAGATCAAGTAGCCTGCTTATACATTTATATGTACCAAGCTAAAATTGTGAAAAGGACCAAAATTGCAAGATAATAATCCATTATTTCCAAGCAATATTGAATGTAGCAGTAGCTGCCTGTTTTTTCAAGCCAAATTGAGGTTTAGAAATAAATGACTAAGCTCAGCAGCTGAATGAGCTGAGATGAATATTCAGAAAAGATGTACAAACTCTTCATTTTTATCACAGTACTTGTGCTACATTTGTGTTGATCAATTTATAGAGCTTGAGTCTCCACCTCCTCTGTTGAATACACATCTTAATACCTTGTTAAATCAGCTTGTTTAAGCAGCTTTTGATTTACTGTGTTCATGTAAAGGTTCCTGATTTTTAAAACATATATGCTGGTGCACATGCACAGCATTTAAGATTAGAACTGTGTTATTATAAGTTTCCCATTTCTCATCATGGCTAAAAGGGCTAGAACTGCACATTTAGCTGGAGAATAAAACACGTAAGCCTCTTAAAGAACTTTTTGACACTGCCAGCCTGGTAGGTCTTTTCTTATTAGTGTATTTCCTTCTGTGTGTATTTATTTAAACAGAGAGATGGATTTTCAATATATTGTTCAACTACAGAAGAAAAATAATAAGAGTAAGCTGCAGTTCTGAAAAGGCTGGGTTAAGTCTTTACTAGAGGAGAAAGAAAACAGCCTGAATTTTAAAAGTGTCAATTCCCAGTCCTATAGCTGCAGGCACCATAACTCACAGTGGTGGTGGCTGCAACCTGAAAACATCAAGATGAGTGACCGTGTCCCTGAGGTTTGGTTCTCTCAGACTTCCATTTCAAGAGCACTTCAGCAACAAGTTGCAGGTACACACTGGCCAAGCTGGTGACAATGGGATTGTACATGGAAAGAAAGAATTTAGTGGTTTGATGACAGCTGTGTGTCCCTATATAGATACATCCCGTAGAGATTAATACATTGGCAGGATTGGTTTTGGTGTTATAGAGGATCTTAACTAAGGTGAAAAAAAATTAAGACAGCACCAAGGATTCATGCAATTCTGTGGTGCTTTCACAATCAATGCCACAATGAAATTGTTACAAGTGAAATGCCACAAATAAAGAGATGGCTATTTTATAAAAAATTTCAAACCAGTTTTGTAATCTCTTTGTAGTACACGTTCTCAATATTTTATGAAATAAATAGCTGTCATGTCTATGGGATTGTTATTTGTTTTATATTGCTTTTAGGAAACAGAGTAGCAGAAATATAACGGGTAGAAAGAAGCAAAGGAGTTTCTTTAACACTGGATTGCTTCTATTGCAAGTATCTTAACTTCCCAGTGCTGGTTAACGTTCTTGGTTATGTTCTTAGCTTTTTAATGATTTCTATCTCACTTCTGCCATTTTATGTGAAGTATAGTAAATGGGTGAGAAAGTAAGTTAATACCCAAGGGAGGATCAAAATAATTTATACTATGCCACAGACATTTCAAGTCTTGCAGTCTCTGAGCAACCACTTGCAGAGCTGAATAGCTCGAAATGGTAAAGTACACTCCATAAACCAGAAATTCAAGTTGGGTTCTCTGAAAAAAAGCATTAGTTTGCCAATGTTTTTATTAAAAATGTACAATACAAAATATGTAGTTCAGCGTAGGCCTTTTGAAGGCTTCTAAGAATTTGAGTATTTTGATAAAACAAACCTCATTTAAATGTACAGGCTGTGTATTTAGAAAAATGCATAGTTATCAGGCTTTCTAATAATGGAAATGGGACTTCTGTAAAATGCTTTGTATAAACCCAAGAATTTACCAGATATCTGAAAATGTATGACTCAAACTGTGATGCATTTGGTTTTGGAGTAATATGTGTTACTTGTGTATGCATGTGAAGTTAGTGGTCACCAGAGCCATGGGGTGGAGAGGCTTGAAAATCTTGCTTTATCTATGGAATTGTTACATAGCATATTGCTATAGAATATTACATTTCACATTGAGCCTCAATGCCATTATCTGTAGGAATGATGGAGACAGTGCATTTCCTATATCTCAAACTTTGATGAAGCAGAATAGTAGTGCCAGTTAAGGTGTTGGCTTTTTTATGATGTGAATGTATGCTAGTAGAAACAAAGCCTACAAATTAGATTTAATTAGTTAATTTTTTAGTTAATTAGTCTAGCTTTTTTTTTTTTTTTTTTTTTTTTTTTTTTTAAATGGCACCCAGCAATAAGGTTTCTACTACTATAAAATGCAGATACCATGCCCTATTACTTGGATGGTGGCTTGCTTGCAGGTATTTGTTTGACTGACAGAAAACATGCACTTCAATGCCACACTTGCAAGATAGAAAAGAAATTATATTTATTCTGCTTAGTTCCATGCAGTGTGTCTTGTATCTGCTAATAACTGGCAATCCAGCTACAAGCATGTAAGAGGATGGGTATGAAATGATAAAATCAGGCTGTGATTTAAGTACCGTTTAGGATGGAAAATCTAGAATTTTAAAATGCTTGTGGTTCTAACAGTAATGCTGCTTTCATTACTACTGTACCTCAAATCAGCAGAGAGAAAAGCTTCTGAAGTTAAGATTACCCATAGGATTTGTAAATCAGATTGATGGAAGTAATTGGTAAACTGCTTAATCAAGCCTTGCTTGGAGGTGAATAAGGACTGCAGGATAGAAAATGTAGGCTGTATAAGTAACCCAACAAGTCAGTAGAGTTCTTTTTTTCTGAAAGAAACAAAGATAGCAGTAATTAATGACCCTGACTCTGTGCCAAAAAAGCTTTCTTCTGACAACTCCAACTTAATTAAAACTTAAGACATTTCAATGGCCTCAGAAAGCCCCTGATGGGGTGAACTCTTGCAAACTCGTGAGAAAATTTTGTAAATTAAAGGAAAAGATGTGTGTTACCACTGGTGCCATGACTCTAATCCCTGGCAGTCAAAGAATCTATTTAGCCAAAGCCTTTTCTTTTAACTGGCTCACACCTGCAGGCTTACTGGCACTTCCTCTGTACCAGAGAAGGCAGTTTTTGTGTTTTACGGAAGATCAGATAATAGGAGTCTTGCTGTTACTTTTGTTTTTGTGCATTGTTCATTAGGCTGTGAGTGTTGCAGGCACACTTGATATGCTTGGCTAGCTTGGGGGGAGAGTAGTGGCTGAATGCTTTAGGTGGTGCAACATTAGTGAGGATGGGCTGGCAAAAAAAGTTTAATGCAAAAGTGCTTCAAATTAAAACTCACAGCTGATGAGGCAAGCTGAAAGGCAGAGCCTGCTGTTCTTCACATACCCAAGTTACAAGGGACAATATTCTGCCCTGGACAGTGTTGGATTTAGACAAAAGGAAATACGGCTTTCAGATTCTCTTTGCTCCTTTTTATTAATGTAATTTTTGTTCATTATGGACCAACTGGTGTAAGAATTCCCCCCTTGACACATTATTCCCCCCTCCAGGTACACTGAATGGAAAGGAAAGCTCTGTTTGCATTGCAAAGAAGCAGGCTATTTTATGAGTTGACCTGTCTGCTTTATTAATAAACATGGGATTAAATTCTAGAAATAACATCAGTTGCATACTAATTGGTCCAAATGGTTACTTGATTTGCATAAGAAAAAAAAAGTTTAATTTCATCACACATTCTAGTAAGTGCCTTTGTTATATTGTGAAGATCTTTTCCAGTTCCCCTGTCTTTGTCTTTAGGCATATCCGTATCTGAGGCAGTGGAGAAGGTGATATTCTGGATTGCCCTTTCCTTTTTGGATGTTATGTGCTGTCTGACTGGCACAGAAAAGCCCTGCCCATTTTTAGGACTAGGCTTAGGTATCCTTTTTAGACGTAGATGCTATAGGAAAGTATAAAGAGTTTGAGATACTCACGAATCTCTTTCTTTGAACTTTTTTGAGAGTTTTGATGAGCCTAATTATGATGTTTGTTTTCACAGGTGATGATCCATAACATACAGATGCTTCAGCTGAGATTTTCTTTTTTACTGTGGCTTAGGGTAGAGTGGGGGGAAATACAGTCACAGGCTTGTAACTTTTTTGTCGATTGGCATTTAATTCACCACATCAAGCTGACACAAAAAAAAGAAAGGAGATCAGAAAAAAAAGGCCTGTAGGACTTTGCAAAAATATACGAGATGTGTCATGTCTCTGTAGAACTGGAAAGATTCACCTACCAGTTTGTTAGTAACTACTTTCAGATGTTGAAGTAGGGATAGGGAAGATGGAGGGGGAACAAGGGGCAGAGGAAAGCAGAAAACAACATGTTTTATCCAATACAGAAACTATTGTCTGCAAGAATTTCAGGATACCAGTCATAATCTAACTAAACTTAGTCCAAATAAATACCACCTGTACTATTAGATATCTGAAGAGAAAAGCAGTCCAGTGTAATGTATTAGAAAGACTCCTAGAGTTATACTAAACCCTCACCAAGAAAGTGATTGTTTTTGCAGTACGTTGCCATTCTTATTTTTGGAATATATTTGTTGTGCCTGTGAAATGGAAGTACCTTAGTTGAAGTAAAATATGTTTTTAAAAAATAAACTACTGTAACAGAATATGTTTGGGAGTTGTAAAAGTTTTCCATTGAAAAAATCAGAATTTAAAAGGATCCTGTTACATGCTGTGGGCAGAAATCAGAGTCAGCAATGCTTGTGAAAAGAATTTTTTTTTTTTTTTTTTTTTTGACAAAAATTTGTTGCGGGTCACAGTAAATGGTTTTTGAAAAAGTTTCACATC
>NC_092423.1:120962243-121027243 GCF_036169615.1 Heliangelus exortis
ATCAGGGAAGTTAGGCTTTCATTAAAATGTCTATGAAATATGACAAATACATTAATAACCCTATTATTTAATAAATTAAGCTTGCTACCTGCCATCACCCATATCTCTTCACATTGAAATAAACAGATCAAAGATCATTATACAGAAATCTAAGAATATAAAACTACTCTAGCTGAGGAGATTGGCATTATTTGGATTTAGAGCAAAAAATGTAAAAGTATAAACCTGATAACTGTACCACTATTCTAAACATTAATTTGTTAAATTCTGCCATCTGTTTATTAAGACATAATTGAAAAATTGCACACTTACATCAGTTTATTGAACTGATAAAAAAAGATACATTAGGAAAGACAGAAATATGCCATCCTAATGATCATGATAATATCACTGCATGTTAAAGTGCTCTTTTAACCTTTTTCACTAGGCTTTACTGATATTAATTAATCAGCTTGAATGCTGTCAACATTTCAAGCACTAGAGTGCTAGTTCCAATTCTGTGCCAGGCATTTCTCTGCATCTTTTTTCTTTTATATGTTTAGCTAAAAGAGCCTAGAAGAGCATTAGCAGAACAGTAGAGAGAGGCCTCTTCTTCCTGCCCATTGTTTTCCCATAGTATTGCCTGATGGAAAAGCTCATGTCTATAAGCCTAGGTTTTTCACGGCCCGTTTCATCACCATTCTCAAGGACTTGCATAAATGAAAGATGGGATTGTTTGGAGATAAACATTGCTGAGAACATCACTTTAACCCTCATCATCTTCCACAGTGCACTAAAACAGAGGGAAAGGTAGCCTTTACTGAGGAAGATGGTTAAACGAAACTTCTCTGATTTCTGAGATGAATGATGCTTGAAATGTTGCCTCTTGGTGTGTTTGAAAAATAAAAACTTTTCATGGCTGCCTCATGCTTTTGTTTCTGTCGAGTAACAATGTTCTGGGACACTTCCAACTGCAGCGACCTAATTTCTAAGACTGGAATGGTAAATACTTACATATCAGCTTTGGGCCAATAACTAATTCCAATGGACACTGTTTCCAAAAGTTTTTGTGTATTGATTTCCTCCTTCACTAACATTCTGAGCACACTGAATCTGGAAGAATGAACATTTTAATCTCCCAGCCATCATGTGCATATTTATAAAGTATGTGGGCACCTTAAAAGCATTAATAGTATATTTAGAGCTTCATTTAGAAGACAATATATTTCAAAGATCAGAGTATAAAATAGCTAGGTATCATTAGAAAACAATATTTAATTATTAATGAAACCAAGACATTGACTTGGAATGAGAAGATGCTGCTTATTTACTGGGGACATTACAGCAAAGGTAAATAATGAAATCTCTTTCCTAAGCTAACCTAACCTATATTGGAGAAAATAGAAATAAACATTTTAACTTCCTCGCAAAATAGGAAAATAGTCTTTATTTTGTGCAGGTTTTGTGTGCATTTTCAGGAGCAGCTATTGTGGAAGTGCCTGACAATTTCATCATGTCTGTGAAAGTAATGTTTAGGAGATGAAGTAATACAATGATGCTAATCCAGCTTTTTACAATAAGCCTCCTATGTATATAATATTTATGTTATTGTCTGTGCAGGGTTTTCTTTTCCTAGAAGCATTCCTTATCTACTAGAATTCTTGTTTGACAAATGAGATTGGATTACCAAGTCACAGCTGTATACACTGGTTGATGTATTGCTGTAAGATTGATAATTCAGAAAAGCAATGTAGTATTTGGGGGTTAATTTTCTTTTCTCAGATACAAGAATCTAATGCTGCTTTCTAGATATTTTCTTCATTTTTGTTATCTAAGTTTTACCAGGTTTAGACTAGTTATTGACTCAGTTAATGTAAAAAATGTTGATATGCTGTCAATATTAATGTAGATGTCAGTACAACACTGGTCCCTAATGTATGTAAGAGCAAGTATTTTTTACCTTGATACAGAAAGGCAGTCATGTGTGAGATTTAATATACATCCTAATCTATCTTGTCATTGCACTAGCCATGGGTGATGTGCTAATGTATGGGCAACCATTTTCTTTTTCTGTTCACACAATGGAATAGATACACATGAATGACAGCCAAGTCTCCACTCTGTAATTATTTGGAGGGCAGTTAAAACATACAGAATGTATACAGTAGTTTTACTTATAAGGTCCATGGCATTTTTTTTCTACTCTTCCAGTGAATCATATGATCACTAAGAAGTAGGGGAAAAAAAAAAAAAAAAAAGAAAAACAAACAAAAGAAACCAACAAAATCCCCAAGAAATGGCAAAGTGAATAAACCTAAATAAGCTTCAGAACACACACGAGTATGGAATTTCAGTTCTGAGTCCTTACACACCCAGCCAAATATTTTTATGTATTTGAATGCATTCTTTGTAGTGACAGTATAATTTTGATTCATTTCTTGCCAAAATATATGTTTAATAACAGAGAATATTTGCCATCAAGTATTTTTAAAAAGTGAATATTCAAATGAGCTCTTTAATTAAATGTCTGCCTTAATTTTTCTTTTTCCTTTCTCCATTTTTTTTTCAAATTGTGAACAATCATGGACACATGAGATTATGAATATAAGTTGACACAATGTAAGATAAGCAAGCAAAAATTAATGTCCATAGCATGTCTCATCTTTGTGCATGTTGGCAAAACCAAAAGCCCGAATACTGCTTTTAATAGAAAAGACATTTTGATGAGATTGCAGTTTCCTAAAAAGTGAGTCAAGAAATCTTTGACTCCTTATATTAATTTATAATATAGCTTCCTTTTGTTCCTCTTTTCAAACTGTAAGAAACTGTCTTTACGCATTCAATCTGTCTTTGTGTGAGAGAAAATGAAAATGAGGCACACGGTCCAGATCATAAAGATAAACAGCCGCCTGCAATTTCAGCATTTTTTTTATTATATATTTAGAGAGGGAGGATACATATTCTCCCTTGTGGTTGGATGCTATTATTTGTAGACTAAAACTATTGCCTTCCTGGCAACTTCCAGTATTCCATTTAGAATTAAAATCACTATACACACCTTCAGTAATTCTAAATTGAGACTAGTATAATTTCAACGATGGAAACAGAGTGCAAAATACTGCACACAGAGCTTTATATGTAAATATTCCATTTAGAGAAAAAAAAAAGGGGAGCCAGGGGGGGAGGGGAAAGAATCTCAAAACATTCTGGTTTTAGAAGATATGTTATAATCCCCATGCTGCTTAAGATTTTTATGAGTAGTCGTCTTCTCTGAGAGTAGTAATATAAAGCTAAATTGTTACCTTATGTTTCCAGGGGATAGATTTTTGACCACTGACAGTTACAATTTACAATGATTTACAATGATTTTGGACATTAGCATACTTGACTGTTGCTATTACTTTTATTTCAAATACAAAGACATTCAATTGACTAAGAGTATAAGGAGAGGATGTTTTATCTTCACAGAATGCTACAAACTTCCTATCAGACTGTAGCTACACTGATGCATCAGCACTTATTCACAGATAGTAGGAAGTATTCATTGGTGTATTTGAGAGAATCTTGTGGAAAATGGTAGATTTTGTCACAGTAGGTTCTTCTGCTTGTGTCTATTATCTATCTAACTACTTGCTAGCACATGACTTAAGATCTGAATATATGTTGAAGATGTTAAAAGGAAAGAGGAGTGGTGTCAAATGCTTTAATATGAAATTAATTTCTGCTCACTGGAAAGTTTATAGTGGCTTCTGTGTCACTACTCATTCAGGTAAACTCTGTGCACATTTCAGTATTTCTATGTGTCTGAATTAGAAGTATAAAGTTTGATGAGACACAAGTGATGCTGAAGTGGTGTGACAGGTAGTAGATGTGTTCTCATAAACTTAGGGCTTTTGCAAGGTCAACATTTTCAGGATATCCATTCAAATTAATAATCAATCTTCCACCTTTTATAACTCAAATCACAAAATCTATTGCCAGTTAAAATTTATGTCAGGATTTAAATCTGAATTTCTTACCTGTAAATGCTACCGTATCCTCTTGTTGTAGATCACTGGTGTTGCTGGTAGTATGTCAACATGTAGGTACTGTGAAATCTTGAATTAAAAATATCTATGATAAATTGTTGGAAAGCCTAAGAATATTGATTTGAAATTGAGCATAAGTGCTAAGTTTTTAAGGAAGAGTAGGAAATCAGTTTTTTGCTTGCACACAAGGTGCATATCTGTGATTTAAATTTCTCTCTTCTAAGTGTTTAAAAACAATCATGTAGTGCACAAGACCATACAAACCAGTTCATTTAGTATCTTTGCAACCTGTCATGTTAATATGTAAATACATGTGCATATGTATTTAGAAAAATCTAAAAACATGCATTATTTACATTCTGCAAGAGATTTTTTTTCTGAGCCATTACAGCCTATTATGTAAATATGTATTTAAAGGGCATAATATTTTTTTTAAATTTCATTGGATTTTTGACTTGATAGGTCATAATGGCTAAGATCCCTTACACGGTACCTCAGAATTTATTTCAGTCTGTATTATAGATGTTGCTATAATGTTAATATGAATTTGCATAAAAATATCCTTCAAGAAGTTACTGTACACATTAAGATTAATAATTCACTGGCTTTAAATGGAAGTGAGAACATCAAAACTGATTAGTTCACATAAGGGTAAGATTCATCCTCTCTGCAGAAGGCTAGCACAAAACCTAGGCATCATTTAAGCCTCACTTAAGCCCTCAAAATGCAGCTTAAATGGATTTTAACTGGTGCATAGGCTTTGCTCTGGCAATTGAAGCAGTGAATTTAATCCGTAAGAATAATGCATTTCTAAATGCTCCCCACTTCTAGAAGTGAATTAGTAGGTCTCCTAGGAGCTCTCAACTTTGAGCAGTCCCCCAAATTTTACTTCATTGTTTGCAAGAGAAGTGAAATCCACCTTTAGTTGAATCATGTAAAGTGCTTTTCACTGTGAGGAATCCCATCTGGTTTAGGTCACATCTGGATCAGAAATGGAACGTAGTAAGGGATGGCTGACCTAGTTGAGAATACATGGATATATCTGCTATAGATTGAGGACAATTATTTATCCCAAATTTATATTCCAGCTCATGCAAATTTAGATCCCATCTCATATTCCATAATTAAATATGGAATTTAGTCATTCTGAGGTGCCCTCAAGATCATTATTATTCATGGAAACCGTGTGTTCATCTTGTTACTGGGATAAGGTTTAATGTTGATCTTCAGTCAACACATATGACTAAACACAGTCAGAAAGAAAGAAAAAAGAAAACAAAAAAAAAGAAAAAAAAGGGTTCAGATTGTTCTTTACCAGCTAATACTTCTGGTTATGAGACAGTGCTGGCACTAGTAGATGGTTTTGTAATAGGAACCTGACAGCCGCCAGTAGCAGATGCTAAGGGAAAGAACAGAGGAAGAGGTCAAGCATATAGTCATGCTTCCCTGGCATAGCATCCCAGCTTCTGGCAAGTTTTCCAGACATCTAGTTTTCAGCAGACCAGGCTTAAGCTTTGAGCAAAGGAGAACAAAGAATACCTACAGAGTTTAATAATGGAGAGTGTCTCAGGAGGGACAGTAGGAAAAGGGAAAGTGTGACTTGGGCTCCAAAACCTGCTGGGAGTGAGGATGCCAGAGAAAAATAGACATGTCTAGATAATTGTGAAATGTCAAAAATGTAGTTAAGCTGGATTTGTGTTGGGTGCTGGTTGTTTTAAATTATAGTTATCTAATACTTTGTTTCTAAGCAGTGCGTTTTGAAGTAGAACAGCTGTTTGTAGGGTATGTCCAGGCTCATGTTGCAAAAAAGAGCTGCAGGGCCTAACTTGAGTCAGGCCTGTGGAACAATACCAGTTTATAATATGCAAAATATGCAAAACACATTGCAGCCTTGGAGTAAGGGCTGTGCAGAGAGGTAGAAGTATGGCAGGGTGTAGGATCCAAGAATCTATTCCAGTTTCCATAAATCCCAGGAAACTCAGTTGAGGCACTATCCCATCCAAAGATGCCTTGCAGACAAGGGCTTGCATCCCTATCTTTGGTCAAACTCTTCTCTGCTGGTTTTACCCCTGCTCATTTGGAGGGAAGAAGCAGCTGCACTGTTTGAAAAAGACAGCACAAGTGGAGTTCAGTTTGCAGTCATGGAGTTTGGTTTTGAGTCATGTCAGCCCCACCTTACAGAGGTTTCAGCTAACATTTTCAAGTGGAGTTTACAGCAAGCAACTGTGAGATCAAGCTCTTTGAATAATTTGTCAATGAATCAGTGTAATAATTGCCTGTGGGCAGCATGACACATATTGAGCCTGGGGTCAATTGGTAGCTACCTAGCCCAAGTGGGATAACACAGAAAAGGCTCTGGGTCCTTGCTGCTGACTCACCCTATAGGGCAAATTGTTCTGGCAACAGAAGAGGATTTGATTTAAATGATTCTCTTCCAAACATGATAAAAGACAAAGCTAATCTGAACTGTTACTGCTGGGTAATGTACTCGCTGGTCACAATTAATCTTTTAATTAGATTCTATTGACTAGGCAAAGTTAAGAGTCACATTAAAGACTGTTGACTTGTTTTGGGTTCTTTTTTCTTTGATTTGATGGTTAGTGGCTTTGTGTGTGTGTGTGGCTTTTGGCTTTGTTTTGTTTTGTTTGGCTTTTTTTCGGTTTTTATAAAAGTAACCTGTTGAGTGGTAAGTCAAGTTGAAATGGGCCTTGAGGAGAAAGGACCTGATGGGAACAGAAATACTTCTCCCAGACAGGCTGTGCTTCTACAGGAAAAGAAAAATTAAGGTGGTCCAGTCTTTAAACACTTTGCTGAACAGAAGGCCTCAGTGCAGGGAAGAACACATAGCAAAATCAAAGCTTCTTGAACTTCATCTCTGACTTTTACCACATGACACAGGACTGAAGCAAACTGAATTACCTTCATTTTCCCCCATTTTTTAATTTTCCTCCTTCTATCTTAAGCAGAGCCATGGATTAAATTGACTTTGTCCTTCTGGCTTTACACATCTAGAGTTAGACATATATAGATATATGCTAGCTTCTGTATCTGTAATGGAAGCTCTAAAATGTAATTGAATACATTAATTAATAAAATTAGTTTAGAAGAGGTAACTTTATTGAGCAGTTGTATACAAATAATGCAAAGAAGTCCTCTGGAACATATGGAAGGAGATGCTCACAATTCTAAAGAAAAATATTAAATATTCTGCATCATCTGGGCACAGAAATGAAATTAGCTCTATGTGATAATAATTTCTTTACATTCATATTCTGAATGTTAAATAGTATATTTTATAGGGAGTTGTTACAGTACTTTCCTGAAAATCTCTTTTCTAGTGATTATGGATCTCGCCCCTTTTGACTTTCCAGGGAAATACCAGATGTTACAATTCCCTACAGTGGACCAATTACTTCCTTAATTTTTATTATTTAATATACATCAAAGCAATGGTTCAGCAATGCAAGTCTGAAAAACTTTTGGGGATTGTGCTGGTTGTTTTTTTTTTACTTTTTATACATAACTTAAAAACATTCCAAACCAATTATCTTTCTAGCTTATCCAAAAGAATTGTGTGGGCCTGGATTGAGACCTCACTACAAACTTTTAATCTTAAATACATTTTCTTGAAAACCCTGAGAGAAAGGGGCTGGCGGGGAAGGAGGGAACAGAAAGAAGGAGGGAGGGAAGCCTCAACAGTGGAAATGATGACCAGACCAACCATAGCATTGTGAATGGTGATGCTATAATGCAATGCTAAGAAGGACTCCTGAGATAAATACAACATCAATTAAAGGCTTGCAGGTATGTCACTAGGGCGGGATAAAAAGAGAGAATGGGAAAGGATCTGTGCCACCAAAACCTATGGTTTTGTAGTAATTAGTAATCTGTGCAGGTGTCTAGTATGACTAACTGACGATAAATCTTGGTTTCTGTTTTGAATATTGCTTTTATTTCCCAAGTTCCATGCCTGAAGGGGAGAAAGAAAATGACTAGAAGATTAATTACTGCGATGGTTACTCCCAACAAGATAAAATGGAAAGTAGTAATCCACTGAATGAGATTAAATGTTCTTATTATTTTCATATTTTATTGTGATAACAGAAAACTGAAGGCTCTGTAGGTTGTGTGACGGTATTCATGTACTGAATTTTGCATACTGATGGAAAAATAAGCCTACTTTGTCAACAGTTTTTGTTCTAGTTATGTGCATAAGGCATTTTTAAATTTTTTTTTTTTTACTTCAGCAAAATGATGGAAAGGTATCCAAACCTTCTACATTTTGCAGTAACCTCTAATTCTAAGCCCAACGATGAACTGTAAGTAAATTTCACCGTAGAGCTATGTTTTCCTTAGCCTCTCCATCTGCTCGTTTTTGACACCCCTGTCATTAACTGTCATTTTCCTTTAAATATACAGTGAAGCTGAAAGGCCAACTCTACATCACATCATTTCAGATTAGGGGCAGTTCCTTTGAGCTGAGCACTGTTTAGGTGTCAGAAAGAAGTCCCTGACCTCTCTCGTACCACGCTGCCGCAGGGCCTTAATTAGTACTGACTCCAGCCATTACTGCAGAGAGGACAAAGGCGACCACATCATTTTTCTACTTAGGAAGTTAGCGTCTGACCTAATAACTTGTCCAGGCTCACAGGACACTGTAATGGCCACACAATGGTAGAGGGGTTTATTTGTCAGATTCTTCCCTCCCCTAAATGTAGGGTAATCGGGGAAGTTAACTATTGTGTTCTTCAGTCTTCCAAGGGTTGTTTTAGGGAATTGCTCTGGTGATTTATTATGAGGAAAGTAACAGACAGAGAGGGAGTCGGATATTCAGAAAAATAAGGAGAATTATAACAAAGTATGGAGTGTCTTTTTTTCTTTGTCCTGGCTGGAAGTATTTAAAATGTTGCTCTTCTTATAAGGTCTTCTTATAAGGTCTGCTCTAGTGCTGTTGAATTTAGTGGAATTTTACAACTTATTCATGAAGAGCAAACTTAAGTCCACAATCAAATTAGTTCCTTTTTTCTCTCTCCTCCTTCTATCATCCCTCCCTTCTTCATCCCATCCCCCAATCTCTTAGCAGAAATTCACTGTCACATGATAAAAATTTTACAATGCTTTTGGCACAGCATCTTCAGTCTTTTTCACTAGAAATTGGATTTATTGCATCACATGTCAGCATTATACAGTTCCACAGAATCTCCTTAATTTTCCTTTTTATTTCATAATGTTCTAGTGAGAAAACTTCATGCCAGAACTTCTTAATCTAGAACCCTCTCTTTATTTTATTTTTAAAATTCAATAAAACAACTGGTATTGCTATAAAAGTTGCATGGTTTCACACCACATTTCTTTATTATCAGCAAGTGTCACATGCTGCAACACAGAAGCACACTTTATGCTACTACAGCAGAAATTACTTTCACTGTAAATATATTTCAGAGGGTTGGAAAGACGATCTAAAGCTTGCAGTGAGCTAAGACTCTGCTGGTGATCAGTTGGTCAAGGTATAGATGTAATGTATACTTAGTATTTTTGAAAGCTCTTTTAGCGATAATTGACTAATCTGCTATCTTGAGACTTGATTTTTGCCCATCTTCTATAAGCAAGAAATAATCTTGCCTGTCTTAAACCTCCCTAAAAAAAAAAAAAAAGAAAAAGAAAGAAAAAAAAGAAAAAAAAGAAAAAAGGAAAAAGAGAAATAAAATAAAATAAAACTTTATTCTAAATATGCTGTCTCACACATCTTGGTCTTTTTAATTTCAATTCCAGTTAGAATTATTTTTACCATAGTGACTCTGAGCCAGACTGGAGTCTCAGGAATACCATAAAGTTAGTACATCTCCAAGGAAATCTCTTCTGAAGTGATCACACAAAGGTAATTACAGTATTATCAAAGCTGCAAAATGTTGCATAGTGTTTCTTGTTCTCAAACATCGTCTAAAGCAATAGAATACATTTAAATTCTACAGCAGGGCCCAAACTGAGCACAATTTGCAAGTGACTAGACGAGTTTCTATATAGAGCTATTATATGGGATAAGACTGTTGGGGCCAGACCCTTCAGTCTATGGCAGTGTGATCAAGCACTATTTCATTTAGTTTATGAACTGAAATAACACCCAATAAAGTGTTTCTGAGTAGTCCTGTGACTACATATCATATGTTGCAATTTCCTTATTCTCTTTTAGATTAGCCACATTCATTGATTTTTTCTGAGAAGCAGGGAGGTGAACTTTTCCTTTCTGAGCATAAATAATTCCAGATTCAGAAATATTCATATCATCAGAAAGATAGAACAGAGAAGAGGCTGTATGTAGGTCTCCTCCTTCCTGTATGAAGGAGGAGACTTTTGACTTTCGTTGGATCTGTATGGCTACAGAAGTTTATTCTTGAATACCAAGAACAGCATCTGCTGGCAGCTATTTCAGCAATTTAGCTGATGCTTTCTGCCCTCCATTTGCTGAAGAACAATGTCTGGTCTGTCATCCTATTAATAAGTTAAATTAAAATTTTAAAGGGCCATTGCCTAGTGACTCCTGCTTCTTAAGGATTGGCAGCTTTATTATGGAAACTGCATTAAACTGGGAGTTGCTACCTATCATTTTCCCATTTCACTGAAGCATTCAAAGAGGCCAGATGGAGAGGAACCTCAATGCAACGTAGGCATCCTAGATGCAGGCGTCCCTCCCACCTGCAGCAGAGCCAGTCCTAGGGGCATTGCAGACAGCCACATTCAGCAGTCATGGATGAATGGTAAAGAGGGGGATCTCATCTTCCCCACTGTCATTTATTTAATCAAGATTTAACACATTTTCAGATTATTGGCCACTTCACTGCCTCTCCCCACCGGTAGTGAGGCAAATGAGTTGCTCTAGCAAAGTGATATGAAACTGCCTGGGCTGTGGGTGTAGAATTAGAAAATAGGGACTGTGGTGAACTAATTTGTATGAGAGTCCTTCTCTCACTGGAGACTTCCTTTCTTTTGTGCCCTTTGTGGAGTGCTAGAATTCTTCTAAGCTGTTTGTCTTGCCAAAATTCAGGATTCAGATTCAGGGGACCAGAAGGTCACTAGAATGAGCTATGGAAAAAGGACAAATAATTGAGATCATATTTTTGTCAATGTGTTTGTGTTTATGTGGCCATTAATTGTGCATACACGCTAAGAACAGCACGCATGCAGAAGAATGTATATAATCATTAATAAATGAAATCTTACCTAGTTTTGCATGTGTGTGACTTGTGGTGGCTGTTTTCACAATTTTTTTCCTAACTTTCAACAAGATTTTTTTTAGAATGATGTTTGAGATGAACAAGTCTAGAAGGGAAGAACCGTAAGAGAAAAGGACCACTTGTAGAGAACATTAAGGCTTGGACAGCAACAAAGAAATCAAAGTTGACATGGTATTTTTCACTGGTGCCTCTGTTTCTTCCTTTGTTTTCTTGCTGTGTGATAAGGAGAGTCGAACTCAACTTATAATATTCTGGGTTTTATTGGTTTGAGCCATAACCTTATTCTTGCTAAGACCTACATCTTTGGTCTGTGAACAGTATTTTTTTTGTCATGAGGGTGTAAGTAGAAGAGTTAGATAGTTTTAAAGCATATTCAGCCATCCTTTTTACTTACTTTTAATCAACTTGTTCTTCCGAACAAGGTATGGAATTGATAGCTGTTATTGATTGCTTGTAGCATTACCTAATCTTCACTAAATGTAGGAAGCTTTTCAGATTTAGAAAGGTGGCAGAAAATGTCTAGTAATGGTGCTGCTGGGATTTGAAGCTCAATAGTGTGGTCAGTATAAAAGTGATATAGCTATAAGAGGTATTTTATTATAAGCCCATTGTTTTTTATTAAATGTTCAAGCTGGTGTAATTTACAGAGATTTTGAAGTCACTAATGTATATATCAGCTGTTTCAGTATTCTATTTCAGTTTACAACAAGAAAAAAACTTTTATTATTGATAGTGTTCGGGAACTTTGGAAAATGACAGAATGCAAAGAATACAGTACTGTAATAATGTAAAAAAGAGATGGCATTTAGGCTTTCAATACAAAGGGAAAATAGAAGAAATCATTACTAAAACAGATATAAACGTGACCTTCACTGTGGTTCAGTAATTATCCTAGTTCACAGTATGGTGTTTGTATCATGATTTTCCTTATTTCCTCTTTGTTTTCATTTTTATCTGGGTACTTCACTGGTGAGTAATAGCTAAAGGGAACCCATTATGCAAGGCGAGCATTCAGTTTGCAAGTGAATTTGCTTGTAGCTATTGCCACATTTGAACCTCACTAATGTATGTAAATTAAAAACTCTGGTATTCCGATCGCTCCTGTTTGAAATAAAAACAGAATCTGATCATTACAATCTGCAAGCCAGGTATTATCACTGGACTAGTGAGCCGCTGATGATAAATTGTACTGAATAGCTTGTGGATAGAATATTTTATCTCAGTTCTCTATCACACAGCACTGCATAAAATAAGAATGATTCATCAAGCATGAGAGCTGGTGGTTTATGAAATTCATTGCTCACGGCAAGTGTATTTTTTAAAATTCAAAAGACAAAGCAACTCACAAGGGTTATTTAGTAATCAGTGTGAATTACTTCTAGGTATAAGCCTTAGTGGAAAAAATTAAAAATACATTTGCTGTACAGGAAGCATTATTGCTGTAGGTGCTATAATTTAGCTTATTCTCATCTATAGCTTCATTTTTTATTTTTTTTCTTTCTTTGTGACCATTTTGGATTCCAGTCCTCCTCCCCTTTTTTAAAAAAAGTGAAGCTGCATAAGCAGTTGTAACAGGATTATTACATTGAACAAGTTCATTCTATGCTCTCAGAAGAAACATCTTCAGGGGCTTGTACACCTTAGGCTGCAGTGGATATTTTGTTTATTCAAAAAGACATGTAAAAGGAGAAGAGCAATATAAAGTCATCTTTTTTCCTTCAGCTTTACAGTAAGAATGTTTCATTTCTTCTTGTGTATTGATGTCCCAAGGCAATGTTCCAAATGAAAAGATAATAACTTATGAAGAAGTGTCAAAAACTAATTAAGTTTTGTAACTTGTTTTTCCTTCACATAAAGTATATTTTTCATCACACTGTCCAGTCACATGCTGGGATTCTTGCTAACATCATCACATGCCAGTCACACCAAGTCTCAGTGGTTCTTCTCCTCCTGTCATTATTTCAGCATCAATTAATTTTCTTCTGACCTCGCCTTTAGAAAATGTAGCAGGGAATTATCAATGCATGCTTTGCACAGTCTATTTGGAAGGCATTAGGCCACTGTGTGTATTCGAAAATGGAGTAGGCCAAACATTATATTTTCTCACCTGCAGGGTTGCCTAGTAACCTGAATTAAGGATTTTCACCAAGCCTTCAAGACAAATAGAAAAACTGTAAAGCAGGTTGACCCAGGTGGGAGAGTCAGACCCACTGATGTAGATTAGCATTTTGAGTGGGGAAATATAAAACACAGATCCTCATTAACATTTATTGTGGAAATAGTTTTTGTAATTAAAGCAGCTTATTTTCTTGGCAAGTGAAAAGAATGTGGTGCATCATATTTCACCATCGCCAAATCTGTGCTCTGAAACACATTTTGTTTTACTTTTTGACATATTATTTCATATTATTTGCTTATGGACTGTCAAAATTGAATGCTCATCGAAGGGACTGAGGAAACATCTTTAAAACATGTAAATATATCTTTGGTGGTGTTCTCCCTAAAAGCATGCACGCTCGCCTATGTTGGGTAGCAATTCACATAGATATGTTCAGCTTTCATTTAATCACTTCAAGGAACTAAATTCCTTGTTTAATGTATTGCCATTGAAAAGAAAGATTAGTGTACTTTAGAGGTGGGGGTCATTCTTTGTAACGCTATTACAGCTTTGTCCTTGACATGCAAGATTCCTCCAGAAAAGGAAGAGGAGGGGGGGAAGGGGGAGGAGGAGCTGGAAATTCTTCCTCAGAGGTACAAAGCAAAGAAGTAGCACAATTAGGATGTCGGCACATAGTGACAGTCCTCTGCAAATGATGGTGTCAGGCCACTGAGGGGCCGAGGGTGGCAGGAGTGACATTCACCCTAGCAAGATGGAAATAAATGCCCTGTTTGATAAAAGAAAACAGACAATTTATGTATACCCTGAAGAGTTAACAGCTAGTGAGCCATTCCTATGGGTCAAGTGCTGCATTTGCATTTTGATGGGATGTTATCAAGTAATTAATGCACCAGTCAGGATTTATTACCTCAGGAGTGAACTGAAAGGTTCATTACAAAATCGGTTTCACTTGAAGATAGGCATTTCCTCAGAGTTAGCTTTTGACATGTTGTTCCTAGCTCTCTCTGCCTGTGGCAGCAATGGTAGAAGGCCAGTGAGGTGAAATTCATTGCTTAATAAGGGCATTCACTTTGGGTATTCTTGTGATAATAAATGTATACATCAAGGCCGCACTGCCTTGTCAGTTTAATTGCTTCTTGTGCTCCTTAACAAGCCAATCTTAATCAGTCTGGACCACGTTATGAATAATTTAGGGATCAGCAGACTTCACGCTTAATAAGATGTACTAGATTATAAAACTTAAGTGCACTGTTTATAGAAAGCATGCAAAACACTTTAAGTTTTTATTAGCAGCAAGGAAAAAAAAAAAAAACAAACCCAAACCCAAACCTAGTAGTGAGTTATTCTAACACTTGCAGTTTGCGAGCAACAGCTGTGTTTCTTAATGCTGTAACCCCCCTCCACTTTTGTTGAAGGCCCACAGTTCGGCCTTTCTATCCCCCTAAGCCTCCGTCAGACATAATGGGAAATTTGAGTAGGCCATGAGATTAAAGCTCAGAATCGATGGCCAACCAGCAATTGTCATTTTAGAAAACATTCTTTTATCTTTTTAAATGCAAAGCAGATCTTATTTTAAAACATTTTCTGATGGACAAAATTACCTTTTTGTTGGTGGTGGCTGATGGCCTACATGGATTTTAATGCAATTATTTAGATTTCAGATTGGGCTGCCAAACGTGTATCACCAATAGGATTTCTAAATGTATTCTTTTGTTTAATAATACAGGTGAAACATAGGATAGACTCTAAATCATTCTTACATAAAATCTGAATTATGAAAGTAAAATACTTTTTATTTGTTAAGGTAATACAGAAATACATTAAAAAATAACAGAAATAGTCTCCAATCTCTCTGAGCCTATTATGATTTCTCCATTTAATAAGTACTGTTTGATTGAAAAGGAACATTTAACCTTTTTGTTTTAAAAGAATTCTTTGTCCTCCGTTTTACCTCAACATTTGCAGGCTATAAGTCATCCACAGAGTAATGCATCATTCAGTTTATGACATCTAATAAAGGCCTACTGCAAGCATTAGAACCAGGTGCTTCAACAATTTTCCTTTCTGCATCTAGCTGCTTCTGTCCATTCTCTTGTAGCCTAACTTGGAAAAATAAACAAACATAAAACCTCAAAAAAACCCACCAAAACAAACAAAAAAGCCTCCACAAAGAATAAAAACCTGCAACATTTTTTGTTATTTCCTTTTTTATTCCTTTCTCTCCAAGTCTTGACACACGCTGACAGCACTACAGTAGCATTTGATGTCCGTGTAAACAATAGCTGCATGTATTCTGAAGGCAGTGTATTTATTAGTATAAATAGAGATGTAATTAAAGGCTATGCTTTCAGTCATTAGATAACATATTAAAATAATGTTATTGTTCGGATACCTTTATGAATCGGGAAGATAGGTACCAGTAAATGAAAAACAACTTCAAACCTATTTCCCAACCTATAGCTGGACTATCATACTCCTTTGTTCTTGTGCAGGTTAATAGAGATTGAGGAGATGGGCAGAGGAAAAGCAGTGCAATTTTCTGCTATTTAAGCTTGGCGAAATGGCACTCTTCAGGAAGCAGCAAAAAGTATGAAAGCGTAATAGGCATTTTAAAAGTAGAAGTCCATATAGCTGCTTGAGGGATCCTCAGATTTAGGCATGCATAGAATCACGAATGAGATAATCAGCATTGTGAAATTGAAACCTGTCTGCTGCCTGCTGCTGTTCTTCCCTCTTTCAGTGGAGTGATTTGTAACACTCATCTTCTTCAGGCAAGGCAGCCTTCAAGATTATCCAGAACTGTCAATAGTAATTGCCAAAGTATTTTATTACCTACAGAAAATCAAAGGAATTTTATAACCAACAGTTATCAAGTTTCAATACACGGTATAAAGAGAGCAATTTTAGTTGGAATACAATCGTGTTTGGCTTGCTTTAATGTTCTTGAGACAATTCCGGTGCAACCAACTACAACATTCACTGTATTTAAGCTGGAGGCAAGAATACGCATATGTACTTGTAGTTTAAAAAAATTACATAATGCTTACAAGCTTCTGCAAGCAAGTGGATTTTAATTGCCATGCAAACTATGCCTTTGCTAATTACTTCTAAAAAGAATGAGGTTTCTATAAAACTCGAGACGACATTTTGAAATTCTGGCAGTAGATATAAGGTTAACTTGGCCATTCTCTGTCATAAGGTAAATAAAGTGCCTGGAAATTAGCAAAATATGACACTTTATTATAAAGTCGGAAAACATTAGTGTTTCAGCTCTCACTAGGATCTCTGAATGTTATTGCTGTGTGAACTGCAATTGTGATTGTCAGACATTTGTTTAACACAATTTTGTTATGCTACAGGGTGACCCATGATTAAAAGCTTTTCAGATGCTTGGCTTCGTACTCAGGCTATGCATGAGTGAGGATTGCATCTTCTGTCCGGCAGTGTTTTTCTGAGCCATGCACCTCACTTTACCTCCCTGCTGCCAGGAAAAAAGAAGGTTTTCCTGTCTAAATGCTTGATGGGAGAAAACTCAGTTTCTATTTTTGACAGTGTGTTTCCCCTCTTATTCATAATGTCAAGACTCTAGTGGCATGACTATCTCTATGGGTTCTTTTAGAAACATACAAATTTACTTGTGAAAAACTAACTGACATGGGGGAAATGCCTCTTTTTAAGTTCCAGACCAGCTGAATGCACTTTTATGTTGAGACATGTGCAAAGGATTTTATTCATGGAACCAAAAAGCACGTATCATTTGTACTGAAAGTCTGCACTGGAAGATAAATAAGCCAGGAAAAAAAATTTATACTACTACAGCCATGAAGCCATGATTATGGATTATGGCATAAAAGAGTTCTCTCCTTTCAACTGTGAACCTTCTTGCCCTTTCTACATATGCTTTTGTTTGGTTTGTTTTCTGGGCTTTTTTGTTTTGTATTTTGGTTTTGTTTTTTTTTTTAAGACCTAACAATTAAATTATTAATTGTTGTTGAAAGGGTAAAGTACTTTACCAAGAACTTCCTTGCATAATGGTGCAATATAAGAAAAATTTAGCAAAGTGGTAGTTAGGGGAGGGGTTATTCATATAGTATTAAAATGCTGATGTGAAATTACTAAGAGTTATTAAATTACAATGGATAATAGGCATTTTTAATATAAGGAAGATGACTATTCTGCTGGACATTTGATATGATGAATCTACACTGAATCTTGTATTTTTTGTTTCACCCTTATCATTTATAGTAGCTTGTTTATATTTTACAGTAAGACCTGTATTGATACATTATTCCACCTAATACTTCCATATAGATTACAGAAGTATATTTCATATATACATCAACCAGAATTATGCATATGTTCAATCCTATCAGAAGAAACTGAACTAATTTGTCCTTTTAAGTGAGAACTTGGTTACCTCACCTGCACATCCCGAAAGGAGGAACACTCAGGGCTAACAACAGAGTTAATAGAATAGTAAAACTACATTCATGTTTATTTAGAACTGTGTTTTTAAACTGAATAATGTCAGGACAAATTGATGTTTGCTGTTTTCCAGGCCCAGAAGTTGGTATATAAACTAGAGGAGTGTGAATACTATTCCCTTTATCCCCTGGTTGTCTTAAGAATATTGTTCCATTGATAAATCTGGCAAAGCAGTAAGTGTGTAGTGTGGGCATTTTGTCACTCCAGTGTGAAAATTTAAAGTAGTCTTTCATTTGATTAATTTCACTTTAGACTTTGCTTCTCAGGTTGCATGTTTAAGCATTTTAGAAATCTCATTAATTTTTTATTAAAAAGGAGGACTATAAACAGTACAGACAAGGCATCCACCATATTATTCCAGATACTGCGTATCTTAAGAAGTGACTGGTGATCATTTTTCTGATCAGACGTATGATCATGGAAACTGTTGTGATATAGTGGTGATATGGACATATGTCTGTAATGCCATTTTCTCAGAAGAGGAATAAAATGTCTCTGGTCCTAAGTTGATAGTAGTACAGCCATTCAAAGATTCAGAGCACAACAACAAAACAATCTGTGCAGAGCTGTACTACAACTCCTAATAATCTACAATATATGGTAATAAAATTAAGTGAATGGTTTTAAAGTGTTCTTTTTCCTTAAAAAGAATCCAGAGAGCAATTCATCAGAAATTTTAAAACAGGAGGGGAATACAGAAAAGGGTATTTGTAGATCATAGTTCACATATATCTTTTGGTTAGAACACAGAGCCTAGCAATGTTCCAATTAAAATGAGTTTAGCATGAGCACAACTCTGTTAAATTTCGTGGAGCTAGTCTCAATTTTCACTGTTTCAAATGAGAAAACCATAATTATCTCTCTATAGACAAATAAATTGCGTTTCTTTCTGAAACCTTTGTTTGCTTTAACACTGTACTGTTGCATTTAACATTGGATTAGGTAGGGTAAGAATTTACTGATAAATTGCACAGCTGTATTTGTACAGAGCTGTTCCTGATTCTCACCTTCTGTAGTGTGAGCAGTGGTAAGTGAACTGTTTCTGTGTTGTTCACTCACTCTGTCAGATCGAAACTCAGCTCAATAGCATTAAACTAGCTCCCATTTGAAAGATTTGTCTTACAAAACCCTGAAAACTGCTCTGAACATGCATACATTGATTTTGTTGCTGGAATCTCCTGAGCTTTGATGAAAAGGAGACTCCACATGCAGGTGAAAGAGGGTTTACCTCTTCAATATTAAAAAGAGAAGATTAAGGATTTTTGTTCGGCTAAAGCTGAACTAATCAGTGGCATGCAAGGGTAAGAGAGTTGGCCTCACGCCTGTACTACGATAATGTTATTTTCTTTAGTTGAACAACAAGTTCAGATTTCTCCAATAGCTGCATCTGAGTAGCTGTCTACCATTTTTTTTCCCACTTGCACAGCTAATTGAATGTCCTGGTGTCCATAAGTGAAGTTTTTTATTTTAGCCACAGAGAGTGGTGTTTTTCGTGTTCATTGAGGGAAATTTGCTCAAATTTTGTCTTGGAAAAGGTGCAACTTTTATATCGACTCTCAGAAGAACACCTGTATGATACTGTTCTAAATACTGAAGAGTTTAGTATTCATGGAGGAGATAAGGCATTCTTTGTAATCAGAAGTATTGTTCCATTCCATTTGGTTCTATTAAAGCATATAAAAAATGGAGATGAGTGATTTTCACAAACTTTCATGATTTTCTCTAAAGAAAAAAAACATGTTCATTTGTGATTGTAAGCTGGAGAACCTTTCTTTTTGTCCCTGTAACAGACATCTTCACTGTACTTGCTGTTATCATAGTGCATACAAATACGTGAATTTTTGTGGAAGAAGAGAGAAGTGTATCCTTAGTTTGCCCACCTCATCACTGACAAGAGAATGTCACCTTAATGTAATGCACAGCATCCTAAGGATACAATAGTTTTCCACCTTCTACTGTCCAATCTGGCTTTCTTTTGTATTAATGCATGAAAATTCAGGTGGCACAGACATTGTTTGCAATTGTGGCACAGGTGAGGCTTTGGGAGATGTAGAGGGAGAGGGCAGTAATTTCTTAAATGAACTAGCTATGCTGTAAGATATCATAGCATGTTACAGTTATATCTAAATTCAAGTCTTATCAGCTGAGCTTTTGATCTGTAGTGAGAAACACAATAACAAAACCAAAATGAATGCCACAGAGACAGATAAAGCTAGATAAGAGATTTTCAGAAATTAGATAACATTTATTTTCCATCATTTGTTAGAATCACTTGGTTTGCCTCTTAGGCATATGTTGGTTGCATTCTCACACAGCAGAGTTCTTCAGCAGACCTGCTTCCCTGCCATCATTAAAGTGAGGTCACACTTCACACTTTGGGCTTTTGGAAGTTCCAAAAAACAGAGAGCACCTTCTTAAGAAAAACTCAAAATATCCAAATTAATGATGGCTGATCTGGAAAAACTAATAAATGGTGATGATTTAGCCTTTCTTCAGTCTGAGCATAGAGCAGAGAGGACAAGAAAAACAACCACTGGTCTGACTCACAGAGGAGTATTTGTCTAACAATGCAATTGTGAATAGTCCAAATCCTGCTGTAAAAATAATGTGCAAATACTGTTTAGTAAGTATGAGTTAAAAATCAAAGGTATTTAATGACTGTATATTCTTAAAAGTATTTAGTGCGTTTCTTGGCAATGAAGTATTTATTTTACTACAGGATTTCCAGTTTGCTTGCTTTAGAGTCTCAGTTTGCTTGCTCACACCTATAGCAATTCCAAATTGAGGAAGTTAAAAGCAGTAATGATGAATTTAGGCCAGTTGCAATTTAAAAAAAGGTTGCTGACTTTTTAGAATAACATTATTCTGTTGGAATTCTTTACAAACTGTAATTCTGTTATACCAAGAGATGTTAGTTACAAGGGCAGAAGCCAAACCAATAGCATTTTTTTTTTCCAAGCCAATTCATAAAGATGCCTCTTCACCTCTTTGATGTGATAAGGAAGTGTTAAATCAAAGTGAATTCTTATTCTGCATCTTGGGACAGAATACTACTTAAGCCAATTGTTACTGCTCCTGAGTGGTTTAGACAGTGAACCATGCATCTCTCTCTGCACATCAGAGAAGATTGTAGCAGTCATCTTGTGCCACCTGCTATCACTTAATTAGTATAATCATCTAATTTCCAGTTGGAAATAATGGCATCATGCACTTTTTAGTAATTGTAACCCTCATAATATATTCCAAATTATGTTGCACTAACATTATGTGATTTAGACATTTTAGGAGTGGGTATTTGCTTTACATTTGCACACTAGTCTTTCTGATCTTGACTCCCACCCAGCAGCAAAAGGCCATAGCCAGTTTTCTGCATTATGATCCTAAAGATATCAGTGATTCATATCATAACTGCAAATGAGCCTTTGGTAATTAGGATTTTAACCTTTATTGCACAGAGAAAAAGTGAACAATGGAGGCAGCAGCTCATCATAATATAAAACGGGACAGAGGTTTTTGAACAATTTGGTCTAGTTTGTTACCAAAATCTTATTTTTAAAAAAGAAGACATTGGTGATCATGTATGGAAATTGGATTTTGTATATAGTTTGTTTGGAATTCTCAGTTTAAGGAATAACCTCAGTTGATCAGAACAGGTCTTAACATTTAAACATTACTATATTGCCACATTTTTTTTCCTTCTGGAGATTATATCACAGCAAATGAATAGGTAATAAATAGGTCAGTTTAGGGTATCTTCATTTCACTGGACGTTGCTGGGCTATGATCCTTCAAAAACAGAAAGAGAGAGAAAAAGAGAAAAAAACAATGACACGAAGGGACAGAGGTAATCCTAAGCCACCATCAGTTAACCCTCCCCCATTCTGAATGATACTGTCTGGCTAAGCAAAGCACTGCCACATATATATCAGGCAAGGTTATTACCACTCTGCTCCGTAAACATGCTATGCCTCCTGGACATCTTCTATTTTTATTTCATTTTTGTGTTATATCTTTTATGTAAATCTAGGCTGGAGGGAGCGAGGAGGCATTTGTAGCATTGGGCCAAATTCATTCCAGGTGCAGTTCCAGATCCATTGACTTCAATGAAATTACACCTGGGATGAATTTGGTCTATTATTAACTATAGAGATTACATGTCCAGCTTCCTTAGTATACTAAAATATCCAGAATACATATAAATAATGAAGTATGTAATTACAGTCCTGGTTTTAATTTGTGTTTCTAAATGTGCTGATGCTTTTGCACATGTTTGTAGTTATAGCTATGCTATTCTAGCATATTTTTGTTTAGTACAAATATATTTGAGTTTTTCTCTAAAACAGAGATACACACTTAATGTTAACTTTCAAATATCCCAGTGAGTAAAAATTTGTATGATGGCTGATTCCCTAATTACAATATTAAACTATATTGTCTTTAAATATCATATGTGTCAATAGGTAGATAGACAGATGAACATACAGAGGACATTGCAATACTGCTGCTTAAAAACATTGGCTAACAACAAACTTAAGTTCTTATTGATTATATGTTAATCAATATACACAAACAGGGGATCTTGCCAGAGCTGATAGGACCAATAGAACTGTTACCTATCAATATCAGAGATTTCATTCATTTATATATTTCCTGCAGTAAGTACCAGGTCTGGTGACAGGAATTTGACGAAAACCAAAAAAATCCCAGGCAGTTTATAAATGGTCTTTTCCTTCATCAGGAGACGTAAAAACCATAAGTCTGACTTACCTCTGCGTACGTCTTCTAATTCTGTTCACCTCCCCTGCACTGTTTTGTACATTCCTGCATCTTGCAGTGTTACACACTGTGAAGACCCAGTAAGTGAGTTAAAGTCAGATGACGCTAACGAATCCCAGTGCAAATGACTGAATCAATAGGAAACCAGCCACTGCTGTTTAAGTGTATCGATAAATGTACCTTTATTTTCTCTTGAATGGATAAGTGTCGCAGTTAAGAGTCCTATGGATCTCTTAATTGAAAGTTAATTTTAAATCAATAAAGAGAGTAATTTAAATATTGATCAGTCCTTTCTACACGAATTGTTAGCTGATTTTTTTTTTGAAACAACTTTGTTTAAATGCAATCAATAGCCCACAATCAGTGCGTTCCATAAAAAATTGACAGATGTTCCCAAAATGCCTGCTAGGCATAATCTTATCAGTTTGCATATGTAGCATAGATATTTCAGTAATTTTCAAAAGTACCTAGGTATCTATGGCAGAAATGTGCTTTCCTTAAATACCAAACTGTACTATTAAAACACATTCTTCCTCTTGTTTTTCATTGGGGTGGTTTAAAATTAAAAAGGAAGATTTCTTGGATTTCCTTTGACTGTATAAGTAAAATTCCTATTGTTTTATTAATGCAGGCAGCCTGCAAAAGAAGAATGCCCTTGTTTTGCTCACAGGGAAATAGATATAAGTGCTTATTTGAAGCACATGTATTCTGGAATTTATGCGTCATAATCCATCAGATGTGTTACTATATGCAAAACGATACTTAGCTTTTAATTATATAGACATTTCTGTGCACAGTGTGAGTGCATGTTGAATAGCTATCATTTTTAGCTTTATTTCTTGGATACCACCTCTCGTTCTCCATAGCAGCACATAGCCAGGCTTTCTTTCATTTCAATTTGACATAGCACACAGTTAAAAGGATACAAATTTCATTTCATGTGATTTGTTGAGATTAACCTAATAAAATAAACTTGGCTATAGGCAGCTTTCAACATTTCAGCAAATATGACACTCTTCTTACATGCCTTCCCACAGCAGGTTCAGTAATTTGCCCATAGTGGCCTGCTACAACTGAGCCTGTCAGACCTAGTGTTGAAGTCTGACTGGACATTTTGGTCCAAGCAATGTGAATTGCATTTTTCTCCTTTACCCTCTTCTTAGTAAGTTATATTCTGATGTACACAGTCCTAAAGTTGTCCTTTGTTATTATTTTCCTTATTTTTCTGCTTTTAAATCCAGTGACTCCTAAAGAAGATTTGTACTTCTAAGTAATTAAGCCCTTTTTGAAATATGAGAGGATAAAGTTAATTATAACAAATCACAGAAGTATGCATATAAAATGTTGTCGAAAGTAACATTTTTATTTTCAGTGATGTGACAAATAGAAAATAAAATTGATTGACAATTATTCTGACTGACATTTGACTAAACTGTATTACCATAATTACATTTATTTTCTAAGTGACAAACTAAAAATTAATACCCATAATTAAAACCGTTTATGACACATAGTAATTTAAGGCAGAAAATAATAAACAATTTTTTTTCTTTTCAAGAGTAGCATCCAAGGGGAAAAGGCATTGCTTGGGGAAAAAAAAAAATCTGTCACGCACTATAATTTACTCGATTTTTACTATTAATACAAATACTTCCTGCTGCTCTGAAAATCCACTCTTTTTTAGCCCAGCAATATTGTCCTTTTAATGCTACATTTCCAACCCATTTTGTTCCCTAAGACGTATTAAAAAGAAAGATTAAAAAGAAATGGCCAGGTATCATTAGTCCATATGCATATGGGTTCAGTGTGTGAGGATGCTGTTTCTAGGATTGGCCTTAAGATGTGACTGATAGATCTTATTTGTCTGATAGAGTTGACCAGGGAAATAGAGCTACAGCTGGTTACTTCATTAGGTCCTCTCATTGATTGAACCCTGCTGAAGTGATGCAGCAGGCTCCTGAGATAACTGCTGGTAATAGAACAAAATGAATTCTTATCACAGAGATTGGAAAGGCCATTAACCCTGGCCTCCAATGCTTTTCAGAGGTCACAGACAGGAAGCCAAGCGGTGACTGGGAAAACTGTTTTCTGTCTAACTACAGGTCATGTTAGAGGCGGTGTGTGACTTTTTTACCCTTCGGCTTCTGTACAGATGAAACTGTTACACTGGCAGATGTTAATAATCAGCTGTAAATAAATATTGGAAGCAGAAGAAGAAAAACGAGAAAGCACAGGAATTTATTTCAATAAATATTTAATAAAAGAGCAATTGTTACTGCAATATTTACTGCCAGTTCTGCCGTAGATTTTTGCCTAATACTTTTCCATATAAATTGAAAAGAGAAATACATAGAGGCGCTTAAAATAAGGAAATTTAATATGCTTTTATATAAAAATACCTTTCCTTCCTCCCTTCAAAGATGGGGATTATAATTGCCTGCTGCCTGCCTGCTTGCCTTATTCAGCAAGCCTATCACCAGTTCATCTGTGAATTAGTGCAGGGCACTGTTTGCCTTTCACCTGGTTGAGAAGGGTATATATCTAAGTAACAGTCCTATAATTTACATTTAATGCAACCTTTCAATTGACCAAGAGCCCACAACCTAAGCCCCCATCTCACAGCTGAGGACTTTCCCACATTTGTCAAGTCAGTGCCACTCCAGCATCAGCCAGGAGAAATCATCCATTTAAAGCCTGGAGCTGCACATGACAATTTGCCTTCCCCTCATGAGATATCCAGTCATGGCCAAGGTAGCTTTTTTTGTTACTTGTTTGACGCTTGCAGCAGTGTCTTATACAGATTGATTAAGAAAATACAGTGGGGTGCAGCTTATAAAATAAAATGGAACGTTGTTTTCTTTAGCACTGGCATATATAAGGCAATGCAGATATGTCTTGTAGGTTGTTTTTAGCAGTATGTTGGTGGCTTCTATCCTTGTGATTGTGATTTAATTTCAACATCTGTGGTCATGTGGTATTCTCTGCTGGAGCCAATCTTTCACAAGGAGCAAGTTCATTTAAATGTAAATGGGGTCTTGTGGATGGAAAAAACTACCTACTTCATGTCTTCAGCGACCCACCCAAGCATTTGGTTTGGCTTTCCATGCATAAATAATAACAAGAAGGTATGCTGTCATTGCCTTGCTTGAAACACCAGAAGTGGTTTGGCACAGCAGAAAGCCTAAGCTCTAAAAGATTGGTTTGGATAAACTCTCACTTCAGATCCCCATCCTGATTAAACAGTGAAGAAAAAAAAAAAAAAAAAAAAAAAAAGGAAAAAGAGAAAGAGAGAGTTATGGAGTTATTTTGAGGACTTGTGAATTACAGGAACAGATGAAAACCAGCTCAGGCTAAGAACATACCATACCTAAAAATACCCTGAAGTAGCAGAAAACTTGTCATTTTGTTAACTTGAGTGGATTTTTGCTCTTAATTGTTTTTAGCAATTTGCAAGAGTGGGATGAGAATGTGGTATAAGTGGAAATATAATTAACATTATTTTAGCATAAAAATGCAGACCTACATTATCTAAGTAGTTACCTTCCCTTCTGCTAAACAGAAATACATTACATAACTAACATATGTGCAGCTTTTTACAGTGTGTTATTAAATATGATAAAATAGAATGCTTTCTCTTTATTACTGATGTATGTAAGGAGATAGGAATGATTGCACACCTTTTTATCAAAATCTCTGTGGCATATATATTTTCAAACAGCTAAACTCATGTGTTGTCTTCTCATAGAAATACTCAGGTGTATTTTAACAGAACTGAAAACTCTCCCTTATGAATTTCCTTTCCCACCAAGCAAAATCATAAGCAGCTTTTCATTTGTGTGGATGAATGGATATATTTTCAGAATTATTTCATTAAATGAGCACTTTTATTTATCTCATTTATTAAGAATGTTATGTTCGGTTGCAGATGTTTCAGGGCATGACACATGAGCCTGGAATCTCACTGCATGATACCTTTGGTGCAATTCACTTATGAAACATCCAAACTTCCAGTTAGTTGTGTTCGGCTCTAGCAAAATTTTGACTTTGTTCCAGAGTGAGTAAAAAAGCACTGGCATTTACTGTTTTCAGAGATTTTTAAGAATATTTGACAAGCTTTTATCTTATTTTTATCAAGTAACATTAGTTCAAGATGAGCTAGATTTGAACAGGATATTTGCTATTCAGAGTAAGAAACAGGATATTAGTGTTTATGTTACTCAGCTATAATAGGTGTAGCTGTGAATCGAGTAATTTTATCCTGTAAGCTTCAAAACCTAAAATGTTCAAAACCTAAATGTTGGTCACTCATTTTTTTTCATTGAGCTCGTTAAATAAGAATAACCAAAGATGTATGTTTAGCTTTCATAAAGATTGAAGTGAAATAAATGTATTATAGATACATAGTGGCTGAGCTGATGATTTTTATATCTGACATATTATTCACCATTGGGGGGATATACGTTATGTTGTTTTTCATTATTCGGTAACATTCCATACAGACCCCTTAAGTCTCTTAAATGTATTTGCTGACCAGCCCATATTATTAAAAATTTTTAAGTTAAAAAAGTTGAGCTCAAATACTGTCATGACAATTCAGAGGTAGAGGTGCTTCCCACCTCCTTATTCTATCAGAAATCTTGGCAGCACATGATTTCTGAAAACCAACATTAGTGGTTGCAGAAAATGGAATTTTCTTTGATTTAGAATGTGCACAATTATTTTCCCAAGTGCTTTTTGTATACCTTTGTGATTTCCAATACTTACAAAATGATTGGAGAGACAAGTCCAACTCCCAATTCACTAGTCTAAAAATGAGAAAATGTTGCAAATGTCCAAGCACTTCAAAAGAGAGAGTAAATCCTATGGTGAGTGTTACTAATCTTTTACAGCTTGAAGAATTTTGAAGGTACTTTTGCAAAAGAGGAATAGGAATTGTGATACAGAAAATAATCTAATGATCATTGATAGACTAAGAGCAGCAGATACTGTATTTTAGGAAAATTCTAGATTTCTTACACAATGGTAAGCTATGATGGAGAAAGAGAGAGTATCACCACACTATTTTTAAGGCAAGTTAGAATTAATGTTTCCTTCTGAATTAATATGTTTCTTTCAAAAAAGCAATATATAATTTTATTAATATTGTGAAAATTATGAGCATCCTTAATTTAGTCACTTTTTTTCCAGTAGAAAATTTGATGAGATCGTCTTCTGGAAGTGATTGAAAATCCACTTAAAAATTGGCGAACAAAAAAATACTCAGAAAGGACAAAGAGAAAGTCTGTCCCCAGAAAATATAATAACTTTATTAATACAAATACTTAACTACAAAGAACCAAGGCATTTTGTGCCGGAATTTGTAGTTTGTTAGATGGCACTGCTATCATTCCCCAAATCCTGCAGCAACGTATCTGATTAATGTACCTAAAGGCTAAAATGCTGGATTGCTCACAGGTGCCAAAGAATCTGTTTACATCCAGCTTGCTAGAAAGGAATGAAATCCACTTTGCTTGCAACCATTTTCAGTTTGGGAGGTAATGAACAAGAAATTTCTTGAGGTCTAAACATTTAAGCATAAAACCATAAATATGGGTGGAACGTTAGAATTAATGATGTCTGGCCCAAGTCAGGAGATAGGAGCCAAGTTTCTTACTTGCATCTGTGTCTTCCAAGAGGGTGAGATGGGTCTGGGTTTAAGTTGGTGTTTCTGGAAAGTAAGAATTAGGAACTGTAGTTTCTCCAAAAACTGACACAAACACAGGTGCTACTATTTTCCTGTTTCACTTGAGGTGCATCATGTTTTTCTAGAGCCTGCAATAACAAATGGAATTTCTGGTTTTGTTTTCTTGCACTTCTAGGCTTTGATAAATGTTACATATTTTTCTGCTGTCCATGTCCAATTTAATCAATATTACAAGTGCTCCCTTGTGGTAGGCGGAACGGTGGCAATAAAGTGAAATTTCCACAGCTCTTACCCATGGACATTCTCAGAGGCAAGATTCTTATAAATTTCACTTTGCTTCCTCTGTAATAGATTTAAGAGCTCCATTCAGGAAGGAAGTCCAATGTGGTTTCTCATTTTCAAAATGTAGATAGTAAACCAAGCTTTATTCTCTTTCCAGCTCTTTAAGAACTTGTAGCTTTTTAATATTACCACGAGTGTTAACAAATGTACTTGTCTCCAAATTGCACTGATGTCCCAGTGTGACTCCACATTTGAAAATGGGAGAAGTTAACTGAGGTAAATTTCAGACATTCCCCAAATTTTTGAAACTGGTGTCATTTAGGAGAGCTTAAGGCTGTTTGGAATATCTTATTCTGCACATAGGAATTGCTAATGTCCACTTTGAATGAACCAGCTACATTGGCTCTGTGCCACTGGGCATCCTTTTCATTTCAAGGCTTTCCTCCCAGCCATTTAAACCCTCTTCTAGGCATCTGTCTGCTGCTGCAGCAATGAAAAACAACTTTATCAAAACCTAAGATCTGGTCTTTAGTCCCAGAGTTCATTATAATAGTTTAGAACTTGTGTGCTTCTTGCTATTTTGGTGTCCTCTATTACGAAGAATTACTGTTTTGTCTTCTTCCTTGTACAATGCATCATTTGGGCTCAGCAGTCACTAGCAGAGTTCTACTTCATTCTTCATGACTGATTATTTGTCTTATTAAATTCTCCTCTAACAAAGGGAAGGCTTGAAACACTGAAATTGAAAGAGATAGAGGAATGTTCACACATTTAAGAAGATATGCCACCAGTTCTAGCCTTTATTTATATTATATTCTTGCTTCTGTTGTTATTACACCCTTTCAGTGAGAAATAAACAAACAGTAGGAGGAATATTAAATAAAGGGTTTAGGCAAATTAGGTTAGATGAAGAAACGATAAAAAAGATTCAACACAATTCAAATGAAACAGCAGGGTTCTAAATGATACTGTATATCTATAAAGCTGTATGTTGCTCCATTGTTACTTGGGAAGCCAACTGTTTTCATTTTACGTACCATAAAATTATTGTAACTGCATTTCTGCTAAAGCAAGGGTGGAGACGGTTTAAAATGGAACAGGCTGTGTACTGTTTCCTTAATCATAGGAGCCCTAGAATAATTATCAAACAGTGTTTTCCACAGAGTTGATCTATAATTCATCTAAGGAAGAAAACATCTTTCCAATAAAAGATTTTTTGTCCTGAATTTTTCAAGGGTTTCTTTTTATTATTGTCATTAACCTAATTATCAAATTTCACAACTTCATTTCTCAACTACTTTTTTCATATGTTTGTAGCTGGAGGGAAAAAACATAGGTGGAGACATTCAGTAAAAAGCTTTTTACAAGGGTTACAGTTTTTCTAAGTTACAGCCAAGAGAATTTAATTGGGGGAAGGTTTTTGGAGGGTGGCTTGTATTTTTTGACAGTTTGTAATATTTTCAACTCCATAACTCAACAGTCATGAGACTGTATTAAAATTCCTGAGATTTATAAAGCAGTCAAATTTGAATTATCTGTGAATAGATTACCAGGGCTGTGGCTCAACCGGAGCCCATCTGCTGCCCACACCACTGGCTGCAGCCCATTGCTGCAGAGTACATGACACAAAATAAATATTTCTCTACGAAGCCTGCTCTGCTCACTGCAATTTAATGCTGTTCCTTCGTTCCATAGGTAGCTATTTACAAGTGAAAGTAAGTGAAGTGCTTCAAAAGTAAATGTACTAAATGTGTTCTTTTAGTGCAGTTTACATATGGTTTTGCTTTATTTAAGTAACCCCACCCTTGCAGTACTCTGGGTAATTGTGAGTTGATTGTAAAACATTAAGGCTTGAGATTTAGGCTTTGCTTTCGCTTAAGTCTTTAGAAATGATGGTGGTGGGTTTTGGATGGTTTCTTTTTCATCTGGTTTTACCAATGACATTATTTTATACCGTTTTGTCACCCAGTGAAAGTTCATGTTATTGCATAACTCCCTAAGCTCAGACTGTGTGCCCCCATCATGAGACTTTAAATAAAAGTTCCAAAAGCTGGCAACTCTTCATAAATTTCTGTGACAAGACATGTCTTCCATGCTACCAGTAATACACACCTATAGCTTACTTCACAAAAGTACCCTCCTTAGCTTTGATGGTTACAGTCCAAGAAGCACATCTTGGATTCCAGCAGTGGGCCCTTTTTTGACAGGGACTGAATGCGTGGCAGAAGTAGGACTGAAAACAGTTTTCTGTGAAAACTTTTCTATTTTGAATGAAGTATGTGAAATAAGTCTTCATTAGAATTTGATCAGCAACTGCTTCTGGAAGCAATTCACTGAACGCTGCTGCACCTGTATACCATCTTTGAAATATTTAACAGTTTTCACCCTTCTTTTTTTTTTCTTTCTATTTGAAACTAGGGGTTGAACTCAAACTTAGTTATGCTGAGTTTATCGTAGTGTCAAGTAATATTTAATATATGATTTTCAACTACTAACTTGCAAGGAAGAAGACTTAATTGAATCAGGTTCCATTTTCAGATTGTTTCTCTTCAAAATATGGTAGCTGATTGTTTAGAAAGAGCCGGAATACATTCCAGGCTCCACAAGGGACACTCAGTCCAATCCTGTTTCTGTTTTATTTGGAAAGTCAGCATATATAGGCTTGTTATAGCTCACATATTACTACTGGGGTACTATTTTCTATTTTAACAATTGTCTTAAAATATCTTAGTTAAATAAACATAAAAATGAGTTTTGTTACACTGATACCTGAATTTTTTTACCCCAGAAATGCAAAATTATTCTACCCAATCCCATGACTGATAAATATAAATGTTCAACTTAGTTCTTTTTTCTATGTTGACACATCTAACTTCCCTAGTTAGGAGCAAGTAAAAAGTTTCATATTTTTCCTGATTCTTCGTGTTCCCAGTTTCTGTTGAAGTCAATTGTCAGCTGATTCTTCTTTTCTCTCTCTTTCTCTCTCTCTCTCTATATATATATATGTAAAATCAAATTTTTTCAAATGTTTTTATAAGTTCAGCTTTGTATAAACTTTGTGCAGTATTGCCCAAAAGCAGCATGCTCTGCTTCTGTACATGGATCTTGGAAGTGGCTCAAACCATGCTATCGGTTTGACCTTAGGTATGCTGCCAGGCTGACATCCTCTGAAGAAATAGAAACCTGTATATGGTTCCTCTTAGTCATCAGCTAAAAAACATGGTATTATATTTTTCAGCCTGACAAACTGTATGCTGCATATGGTGGAATGAGTGAGGAATGTCATCTCATTGTCACATGCAGTCCAAAATAGATATTAACTCAGAAAAGCCTTCAGAATCTTCAACCAGACTATTTCCTCACCATTTTAGAATATAGGTAATACGTTTATCTGTGCTAATGCTGGTATTGTCAAGTAGGCTGATCCAACTGGATGGAAGGTCAGCAACATAAACAAAGGTAACTAAGTTCATGCTTAAAAACCACTTAGTTAATTTTCATGGAATACATCAGAAAAAAATAATCATAGAAGATCTTAAACAGAACTCAGCATTACGCTCAGATGCTGTTTGAGACTAAAAATAGAAGTTTTTGAAGATGCATAGAGTAACTATTTAGTAAGCAGCAGAATTTATTTCATATTTTTATGAAGGTACCTAAATTAATCTTGCTCTCATAATAAGCAACTTCATAGAGGTTTGGTTTTTGTTTATCTGATTTGGAAGTTATTTGTTGCTTATTTCACATCATGTTCCACTTTTCAAGTGAAATACTACTATAAACCAGTGCCTATTATAATCCCCAGACCTCAAAGCCCAGCACACATGGTTTTGTGAACACCATTTGAAATGAGTGGTACTTTCTCAATATACTTGTAGGTTAGTGTGTGTGGAGGATATATGTTTTATGAGGACTATAAAATTTGCTTAAAGACCAGGTGCTTACCTGGGTTTGCATTGGTAAAAATCCTTTGTACCTGATGTATGGAGGTTTGCTAATTTCTCTGACACTATGTTGATTCTTGAAACTGCTCAGCTTTTGGTCCATAGGTACTGAGATAACACCAAACACTTCAAGGAATCAAATATTGTGTGTTCACCTAAGCCCATTTTTTGGTAGCATGACCTCTGAAGATTTGAGCATCTGTGAACGCCCTTACTCAAGCAAAGCAGATCCATGCCAGTACTTCAAAAAGTATTTTCCCCCATTCTCCAGCTTGATAGTAACTGTGGGGGTAATTTATGCTGACATGATCAAAACATCTTGTTTTAAAAAGAAAACAGTAACTGTCACAAATACAGCACATCTGCCCAGCTGTAATTGCATCTCATCTTTACATGTCTCTTGCCCTCATAAGGAAAACTACAATATTTTTTGCAATTACATTTATGAATTTATTAGTGTATGCCTAATAGCATGGTTTGAAAGTTCTAAAATTATTAAATATCATCCATATTACCACAGATGTCTGCATGCATATAGATTAAAACATTCTCCACTCACTATGATACCTGCTAACTTCAGTTATTGAGCTATTCCTAAATTCCTAATTCCTATTCCTAAATCCAATTGCTAAAGTAGCTAAGCCTGGGTCTAACATGCTAAAAAGAATCAGTAAAATGTTGCACTCTATAGGGGGTTTTATTCACTCCAACCCTGTGAACTTCGGTCTGATTTTTATAGGAAAATCCCTGTGCATTGCCTTACAACCTACTCTTATGCATCTATGACTTTATATGTTACAGATAATATTCAGATAACAAGATCTGTAAATAAATGCTGCTCATTGATTTTATATGTCTGAATGAGAAAACAGGGGGAGTTTAATATATTGATGTAGTAAAGCAGGTCTCCTTCTGCCTCCCAAAAATCGCTTTTGTAATCAAGGACTAATGTACATTGCACTACCTTAGTTCAGCACCAGGTGTGTATGCATGAAGATGTGGTCTGTAACTCCATGGTTACAAAACATTTTCCCTTCCCTTTCTGCACAGACCTGCATGAGGATATGGATGAATCAGTGATGTGCAGAGGTGGCAGAAACTCTTTTTAGCGCCTTGCCATGTTTGGTGAGAAATTCAGAAAGTGTGTACTGAAGGAGGCTGGGGATGTCAGGAAGAGAAATAAAAGGATATGTTTAAGACAGCTAAGGAAGCTGCTTCCCTATCTGTCTTCTGGAGAGATCCTATTTTTTATCCTTAGCAGGTCACCTTACCCAGACTTCTCATAGGAGTTCACTGACTGTGTGGCCTTCATTTTCTGAGTGCTTGATTTGAGGCTGTACTATAGTGTTAAATAAGTGCTGAACACACAGAGCTGCAAATGAAAGCAATCAGTGCTGTGCTTTGAGCATATAAAGTGCTATATATTGCTATGTACTTGGAAAAAATTGGGTCCCATTTGTATCAAACTGGGTTCCTCAAGTTAGTAGATTTTTTTTAACCTCAATTTCCCTATACCTTCCCTTTCCCAAATTACAGAATTGCCTACTCATCTCCTAGGACATAAAGAAGATAAACTCATTAATGTTTGTGCAGCAATAAAAAGTCAATCATGAAATGAATAATTTGTCTTTCAGAATGGGTTGAAGAGATGTAGTAAACAAAACACAGTCATATGCTAAATATCAAGAATTAAAAAAAAAAAAATCTTGAATAGCTTTTTAGTAAATAGGTATCAAAAATGTTGTGCAGTGAGAAGGGCAAGAGGCTTTTCCGTAAGACTTAAACGGAAACAATGATTGGGTCACAAAGAAAGTGTCTTGATTTATTTTTTAAGATATTAGAATATTGTACTTCTGCGATATTATTAATGCATCTAAAAACATGGTTTTGTTTGTTTTTTTCACCTATAATCCCATAGTTATTTTTTTAAGACTTAAACTGGAAAAAAAAAAGGCCACCATGTTGTAGTACACTGAAAGCCATATGAAATATCAGTGTGTTTATATTTGCTACAAAGACCCCTTTGACTAGAGTTAATGAACTAGCAGAGAGTAGCAGAAGGTTTTTGTCCTCACTGTGGACAAGCACTGGTGAAAGGTAGTGCAGTAAGGCAGAAATACTTTAGTGGGAGAGCTGGAATAGATGATCTCTAGAGGTCCTTTCCAACTCTGACAATTCTGTGAAGAAGAATTATGAGACTGGAAAATCAGGGGTTTCATTTTGGGGTGTGAGGGACACCACATTTTATTCACTCAATTTTCATTCTCTTTACCCAGCAATCATTATCTTTTTCAGTTATTTTATCTCCACATCTTTTCTCTCAGTATTTTTATACATCATTTTCCCACCCTACTAGTGATGTCTTTTTTTCTTTTCAATTTTTGCTGCTCATTCTTCAGACATCCCTTCTATATTTCTAGTCAACTCTCAGCTTCCTTCTTCATCCATCCATGCAAGCTTCCATTCCTGCTGACTGCAGATTTAATATCCGTGCACAAGCCTCTCAGCATGTCTCAATATCTTTGCCTCATTTGTTTAGTAGAATACAGTGGTCTGCAGTTTTGGTCCCAGCCAGCTCTATCTCCTGAAGTCCAGTGCTGGAATTTGGTAAACTGCTGATTTTAGTCTTATTTTCATGCCTTCTACCTATTTTTTTCACCCTTCCCAGTCTCCTGGTCTTTCAAGTTCATCTCCTTGACCATTTCTGCTTACCTCCATTCCTTTTCTGGCCCCAAAAGCCTTAATTCCATACTTTTTTTTTTTTTTTTTTACTTTTTCTTTTTTTTTTTTTTTTTCTCCTGCCAACCTACTAGCACAGGGGGAACATGCTACTCCTGTTTCCTATAGTAATCAGTTCCCAATGCACTGTGCAATGACAGACAGCAGCAAAAATATAGTAATAAGAGAAAGTCTGGTGTCACAGCGGTAAGGATGCCATAGCTGTATCCTGGTTGTAAAGGGGAGGTGCAAGGAGAATTTGTGTTTTAGAAGACCTATTAAATCTGCAGTTCCTCTATGAGGGTGGCATACACATTGTTTAGTACACATAGGAAGTGGGTGAAGAGGTTTGTGGAGGCTCTGTGGGATGTGAGTGAATATGCACTTTGGTGAGCTCTCAGCACTGTGGGAAGTGTGACTGTGTTCAGTGATTACGGATTCCTAGGAGAATTTCAGCTCTTCAGGTCAAGCAGCTTTTCTGAGTGCAAGTGGAATTTTTCAAAGTCATATTGCTTGGATGAATTTGGACAGTTAAATCCAATGTGGCACATGCCAGACATCATTCTGTCTGCCAAAATTGAGATTCCAACTTAAAATCAATGTAAGAGGAAAGATTTCAAAAACATATATATAAATATAAACCTGTTTGTCCTACTGTCTTTGTAGAAATAGCTGAATCATTTGGGCTTGAAATAAAACAAAACAAACAAATAAAACCAACAAAACCCAAAAAACCCAAAAGAAACCAAAAACCCAACCGCCCCCAAAAGAAACTATATGATGTTCAACCTGCAGCAGAGATTCAGCACATGCTTTTACAGCAGTTAAAAGTTTGCTGAAGTTACAAGCAAATGAAAAGGCAGGTGTATGGTAGGAAGTCTACATTAAGCTTACACATGGGTGACCCTATCAACTTGTCTAAAATCATTAAGAACCAAATTTTAAGTTCAGGCTTTGTTCAGAAGCTTTTGATGAAGTATTTTCAGTGCTATCAACATAGCTACCTCAAAAAGGCATTTCAGGAACTTAGCTAAGTTGGTACTGTAGGTTTGTGCTCATTAGGCAATTGTGAACAGGGAGTCTAAAAGCAAGGGATGTCCTTTGCTTCCTCAGAGATAGAATTATGTTGCTGACAATAAAAATTAATGTGTGCGTGGGTGTTATTTAAAATGTGGATGGGAGAAAAACATTCAAATTAGACAAACATAGCAAAGGTAAAAGCAGTGCAGTATACTGAACAGTTGGAATAAAAAACTTAACTGAATGAAAGGAAATGAAAGACTGAGGAAACATCTAGTATGCTGCACTAGTTTAGTAAAAAAGAAAGTGGATACAAATTAATCCACCCCTGCCATTCTGTTGTCACAATACAAGAAGCTTTACAGCAAGACTAGGTGACCTGAAATGCTTGACTTGGCACTTGGAGAATCCGTAGATAAAGCTGGCATTTTTTTAATTCAGAAAATCTGTGTATGCAGTCTATTTCAGTATTTATGAGTCACCCATTATTGTGCTAAGAACCAATTGATACTGCTCATCTTCATAGCATACCATGCAAGTGTCACCAGCAAACTTGGCAGCAGACTTGAGTTTCAAGCCTCAGTGTAATCAATAGGACAGTGTCATTCCTGACCTCAAACAATGCAGCAAGAAAAGACTAACTTCAGATATGCAAGCACAGCATTGGAATTAAAAGAATCCTATAGGCTATTGTAGATCGAGGGTATGTCACATAGTGGCTATGGATCATAAACACTAAAAGACTATAATGCAAGTCACAAACATTCCACATAACTGGAAAATACTTGAGTAATGCAAAAGAAGTGTTTTATACAACTTTTCCAGATTGGGAGTAGGCAAGAGAAGACAGTAACAGAAGGGGCTGAAAGACAGCAAGGACGCAGGAAGATACTGCTGGTTTTTACTATTTCTACTTGTTCTGATGTACAGACTTTTATATTTCCTCTTGTCTCAATAAGAGAGTTTGACCATGTGTCAATATACTATATTTTGTATAGTACAGCTACAGCTGAAGTAGGAATTGCAGTTTTTACAGGAGATTTTTGGAAGAGTTTGCAGTGGAGGTATTTTGAAGATCCTTGCACATCACTTAACCATTGTGAACTGGGCTGGAGGGGGAACCTAAAAGCTCCTGTGCTGTCTTTCAAAAAAAAAAAAACAAACAAAACAAACCAAAGACTACTTCCTGTATGAGTATGTTGAAGAAGCCAAACTTGTTAAATTTTTAGATTTAAGTGATCTTCGCAACAACTAAGTTTGTAAAAATCCATGGGCTGCTATATATGGTACAGACTATTTGTCAGATACACAATTATTTGTCAGATAATTGTAGAAAACAATCAATCAAACAAACAAACAGACAAATGCAAACCAAATGATTCTGTAAAATTTAGTTTTTTAAATTGAGAAAGTGCTTATGTTTAGGGAAAATTTTATTCACTGTAAATAGATCACCTACTTGTGCTTGTGACACAACATCAAGAAAGAGGAGTATGTAAAATTGGAGGGCTTTAATTAGCTACATGATAAGGCATAGTACATGAATTTATTCAGGTCAGAAAAAAAGCATCCTTAAAATTGGAAATTAAGCAGAGTGATATTAATAAAACCGAACATAGGGGTTGGCTGAGAGGAGCAAATGTGTGAAGGTACTTAGAAAAGCTAAACAAGAATTGTTAAGGTATCTCAGAAATAGAAAGCCTGCAGAAGAGTCATTTGGTCTCCTAGGCCATCTGGAGGATAAGGAGTCAACCCAAAATGATCAGGAGAAAACAAAGAAAATAAAGTCTTTTACTCTAGTATTCTCAAAAGACAAAGGAGAAATATATGTACTAACAGAATACTTTTACAGATAATTTCAGAGGCATACTGTTAGTGAGCCAAAAAGAGGTGAATAATTCAGAAGGTCTGGAATGTAAATGAGGATTTTACAGTGTATGTCACAGAGAAACCCCAAAACTGAGTCACTAACAAAATACATCATTTAAATGACATTTTAAATGAGTTTTTAATTAACATTGTGGATTTCTTTGCAAATACCCTAAAGGATTATTCTGGAAAGTGTGAATGGGAGAGCCAGTCTCAGCACTTACATGATGTACTGGAAACTCAGCTCAAGTAGGAGGTAGGAAAAAAATGCAAAACATCAGGGCCATTAGAGCTGTTTGTATATAAAGGAATGTTGAAGACACAGATTGAACAGCAACACAGAAAAGTAGAACATGGCTGAAAAAGAGGTATTAAAAAAGGTGTGTGACACTGCAAAGATACAGGGTTTTTTTTCTCCCCATGGGCTAGAAATGAACACCCAGTAAACTGGTGAAAGTCACGTAGAAACTCTCATTTACTTTCTGAGCACTGGGTCAGACCCCTAGTCTTAGGTTCACCCACCTAACTTCCAGCATTTAGCTGCAGTGCCAAGGTGAAAAGTCTTCACTCTAAACACTGAGTTTCACTCTAAAATCTCTCTGTAGTCAGAGGAGAATTAAACAATTCTGCCTGCATAAAGTCTGTCTGAATTGTGCCCTGAAGATACCTGTCTGTCCTTCCTCAGGGAGGAAGCTTTGTGCAGTGCCTGAAATTAGGCAGGGTGTATCCAGAGTGTTGATTAAGAATTAACAGTGAGGTTTAATTTTCTTTTCTGAATAACTTTGATGCAAATTTATTAGCCTTCAAGTCAGACAATGCTAATGCTCTTTATGCCTTATGCTAATGGGGGAAGCAGCAGTTTCTATGAACCTTAATGGCAGCCAAAAGAAAAGTACCGATCAGTTGGAAAGGTTTGAATATTCTCAATATAAATTCATGCTTCGATGCCTTTCTAGAGGTGGCCAAGTAAGAAAAGTATCCCTTTTTGCATAATAAATGATTAACTGTACATCTCCAATCACATCTGGAAAACATTGCCGAGTTTCATTCTGAATAGCTGACATTCTCTGTTAATGGTTTTGTCATCATACACTTCTTATGCCTCTTGCAAAATATTTGATAAAATATTAATGTAGAAATAAAACAACAGAAAAGTACAAAACACAGATTTCCCAACTTTCTGATAAATCAGTATGGCTCAGCATAAGCTTCTCAACAGCTTTTTTTCCACATTTTGTAACACTGTCAGGGTAAAGCACACTTCTTTTCCTGATTTACTCTGAGACTATAGGAGGGAGACTAGAAAACAGTCAATCCCAGCCAGCAATGGGAGAAAGGGAGAGCTCGCTCAGCAGCAGGACTGCAAAGGACACCCCACCCCTCTGAACTTCTGGAGAGAACATTCCTTTTCCTTATCCATTAATGGAAGTAGACAGGGGTTTAAAAAAAAAAAAAAAAAAAAAAAAAAAAAAAAGTGAGGAAATAGTGAAATATAAAATTCTGGTCAGATTAGCAGGTATTAATGAATTTTTTCTACCTTCAGAACCTAAGAAGCACAATGAAGTAGGGTAGGGGTAGATGAGAGCTGCCTCTCTGCAGCAGCCAGAGGAGTGAGGCTGAGTGTGGCAAGTGGGGAATACTGGCTGCTGGGTGGAGGGGATGGATAAAATGGTTGTAATTTGTGACAGTCCTTGGGAAGAAGCAACCACAGTCTGTTCTATTCAGCCAACTTTTCAGTCAGCCTCATCTGACACAGTGCTACAATTCAACCAGAAGAAAATAAGCATTAGACAGCTATAAAAATTAAAATGATGCACCACAAAACAAAATTGTACAAATAAATTCTAACTGCTGGTTAGCACTTTCTGGTCAATATGACCATCATCACTTAATTATAGTCTTGTTTGCGGGAAGTTCAGCTTCCTATCAGCTCTAGCTTTAAATATAGCACAGTGATTAGAAACAGTTATTAATATGTTGGTGCCATTATTCCCTTCGAGTCCCCAAATGAGAAATAAGAAATCCTATTTGAAGATGAAATATGACCACTAGAAGATGCAGTCATGATCCTGAATGAGCAAGGCATTCTCTTCCTCACTCATGCTCTACCAGTCTAGACAGAAAATATAAAAAATACTTTCTGGAATAATTGAGTGAATAAATGAAAATCTGGAAATCAGGGAGAATTTATTAAGCAAGTAGTGTAGCTAAAATAATCTGGAAATAAATCCACAAGCCCTGCTTTTTATTAATTTTTTTTCTTCTCTTGAATATTCTGAGGGTTTTTCTTTATTTTCTTTTGTTATTTGTTCCTTCTTTCCCTACATTATCTGTTGTCTGTCCATCCTGCCAGTCCACCTTTACCCTTTGCTGGTGGTTATCTTTCTGTCCTGAGAGTTAATCTCAATAATCTATTCACTCTACCAGGTGAACCTGGAATACACCTCTACTGAACACTTATGGTTACCTTTGATTCAGCTACTTCTTGAACACAGTAAATAAGAAACCTCTATTATTTTTAAGTCTCTCATATTTATTTCTTTACTACTTCAGTTGATTGATTTAATCTTGCCCAGTCCTTCTGGCCCTCAGCCACAAACACTTTCTTAATCTTGCTTTCTCTCTCATAACCACAATTAGTCACCCACAACTAGTACATCATCCTTATTTAGGAAATTGCTTGCAATTTTGAGAGGGCAAAAGGGATACCACCACCAACAGCAAAATCCAGGATCAAAACAGAAACTAGTGGCTGCTGATTGATATATCAGTGATGTAAAAGAAACCCAACGAAAATCAACCCTTGAAAATTGTGTTTCTTAAATAGTCTTGAAGGCAGACTCCAAATGCTGTAGAGAAACACAGGGAAAGGTGATGAATATGCCTCCATGATTATCACAATACATTTAAGTTAATGATGTTACAATTCAGCAATGTCTTATTTTAAACATTCAGTATTTTATTTAAAAAAATATAGTGTTTGTCCCTCTGTACCTTCCCTTGGCTATGGTGGATGAATTTGTTCATTTATTTGCCGGTTAAGTCAGGGTTTTCTAATTTACATATGAATATTCATCTGGTTTTGCTGCTGGGAGCTGCTGTTCAACTTTGGCTGAGGCCTGGATTTTACAATTGAAATCATCACACATCTTGACTTCATTGGGATAAAGGAGGTCATAAGGGTCTTCCTTCATAAAACTGGTAGAGAATTGGAGCCGGAGAGTGTAGGCTAACATATTAAAGTATATGACGTAGAATATATAATGTACAACAGCAGCTGATGAACATTACCTCTGAAGCTTAACTTTTGCATTTTTCTTTATTTTACAGTTTTAGTGCAGACTGCTAACCTCATTTTTCTGTTTAACTTTAAGTCAGTTGTGAGTAAAAAGGTTGATAATAGCTAAACTCAAGAGATTCAACTTCAAACGAAATTTTCAACATTTGGACAAAATAAAACCAGGTGTGAATATAATATCATATTGCAAAAGTAAGTGTTATTAAAGCCATTAAAGTACATCTGAATCCGGTGTTCTATGCATTTTCAAAGCTGACATTTGTAAATGTCTATCGGCAGGACTCTTGTAAATTTAAAACAGAACATTAGGACTTGTTCTGGAATCTGTAACACCATCATATTGTATATTTTTCCTTCATAATAATTTGTAATTTTGTGTCTTTGAGAAGAAGCCATCACATTTTTATAGCTGAATAGTATCTTTGTTGGTTAGCATAAGTATAGTAAGAACAAAAACATTAGTAAAAAGGGATGTTTGTAGCATCTTGGCATAGGTATGTAGTGTCCTTGATAGCACATTTTGTTACATATGCTCAATATCTGTTCTGACAAATAGTCTTAAGGATTTTTTTTTTTAATTTGCTAACTGCTTTCAAGTTAAACCTGTTGTGTTTCCATCCTTTTTCCTTTGATAAATGTCGTGACGCTGTGAATCCTAGATGGCTTTTCTGTAATTTTGAAAGAAAATAGGAAAAGTTGTATTATCATTTCTGTCTATGAAATTTATTTCTGAAGTGAATGCCATACATATTTCTGAAATGAATGCCAAATGTATTTTCTAGAAGTCAGTGCTGTTGAAAGCCAAGGCAGGCAATTTATACCATGCATAATAATTATATTAATTTTTATGGTGTGTATAAGTTACATTTTGATTAGTTTTTTGCATGATTAAAAATTTGCAAAGCCTTTATGGCCCCCAGGAGCCTACCTGTAATAAACAGCTCTCACCTTCCAAACCATAAAACAGGTCTGCAGTACTTGAACATTAGAGCTAATTGCCTTACTACATCAAAGGGAGCACCACAAGACTGAGAAAAATCACAGAAGCGGTGGGGGGGGAGGGGGTTTGGGGAGCAGGGGGCAGTTTCACCTCTAAAGGTTATGTGTTTGTGGCTTGGTGGAGCCCTGTAAAGTTATGGCCTCAGAACTGCTGTTTGCGATTAAGTTGATGGGGAAAGTCTATCCCGCAATCTCTCCCTGCTGCTGACACAGAGTCTTTGTTCACATTCAGATTTCTCAAACTGTTGCCAGGGTCAGGCTGAGGTCAGACACCGCGATGATGTATAGGAGAACATGTCTGGGAATTTCTCTCACACTTAAAACACATACCAGAAAAACAGGAGAGGACCCTGCAAAAATTGTCTGATGAGACCCAGATGATACTGTAGCTTTTCTTTTAGTACCTTCATAATTTTCTTTCTCTTTGCCTGACACACACACAATGTTTTATTAATGTGTGCCACGATAGCCCTTACAATTTTATGTCCCCTCAAGATAAGGACACTCAGTAGCACTTTGACACTTCATTTTCCAGCCCAGGGGGATTGGGCCAGTAAATCTAGTAAAAGAAGCAACGCGTCCATTCCCAAGGATGAGTCGGAAAGGGATTGCCATCGGCTCTGCGAGGCCACAGGGCCTGACACTGGATACGAGCCTCATGTGTGAGCACTCAGCATTAACACAGCCCGAGCCAGGCATGATCACAGGCTCCCAGCATCCCCAACCATGCTCCCCCGCCACCCTGACAAACACAGCCCCACTTCCAGCTGCGACAGGGATGCCTACCATGTTTGATTAGCTATCATCACGGAGGGGGATGGGGGACTGTAGGGGGGGAGAGCACTGGAACAGCACGAGGGGGGTTTCCATTCTGATGGAAATGTCCTTTTTTTTATATGCAATTATTTTTAAAAGAGGGGACCATCTTTCTCCCTTTATTGTTCCAAAAAGTGGACACGCATGCTTAGTCCTAGCCTATTGTATTTTGATGTCAATGCAAAAAACATTGATCTGTGGTTAAGATTTTTTTTTTTATTTTTTTTTTTATTTTTTTTTTTTTTGGTTTCCAAAATTGCAGCTGTGTTTTTCTCTTCTGATTTACAAAAAGGTTTTGCAGAGAGTTGAGAATCCAATGGGTTTGCCACATCGATCTGAGGGCTTGTTTGCCTAGGCATACAGTTTCAGTGCATGGCTGGCAAGGAAGGCACTAAGCAGCAATTTTTTTGTGCTCAGCTGCTACATATGACAGAGGATATTTCATTCGGCTGTCAGAATGTTATTAATAAAACATGGGGTGCGAAGAGGGCCACTATTTCCCCTTTCAATCACTATTGCATTTACAATGAAAATTTTATGCAGTGTGTAATTTTCAGTTAATGCTTGACACTTAAAATGTCGGTAGCTGCATTTTGTATGGTTCCTGAAGGGTTAATTGTATCATGTTCCCCGCATAAAAGCTCTGCTTATCAAAAGTGAATAGAAGAGTGTATGCAAATGTGTGTCTGTGACCTTTTGCCTTTCCAGGGTTAATTTATACGGTCATTAAAGATTTTATGAAATTGAGCGGCCTGGTGCTTCGAATCCCATTTTACCTTCACCTCCTAATTTATATAATTCCTACCTGAACTGGGAAATATGATTTTTATTTTTTGTGTGTGCTGCAATGAAACCAGCATGCTGGGCTGGGGGGAGTTGCAAGTCTGGTTATCTGGCATTACTCAGATTGCTAAAAATTCATTAAAAAGTGACATCAGCACAGTGAGAGACAAATGATCACAGGATGAAAAGGAACAGTGGGCCTTTCACGGATTAGTGCTACACAGCCCCAGCATAGAAGCTAACTGCATAAACAGATTAATCCACCAGTAGCAGCATAGCTAAGATTTACCGAATAATTAAATGGGCTTGAGTTACTGTGAAGATTTCCATGTAATCTAGCTGGTGTGAACACGTAAGTGAGGTGTGGGTAATTCTGCTTCTTCAGAAGCCGTGTACCAAGTTGCATCATTTATCCTGAATGGCTCCCCCTGGAGACAAAATTTGAGACTTCTCCCGTGAAGCCAGAGGTTTATATTTAATACAGTACCTAATACCTAATACTTACTTACTGCAATTAGCGGGATACTGCTGCACTAATAGGATTTATATTTGAATTCCCCCCCTTTTTTCCTTTTTTTCTTTTTTTTTTTTTTTTGTTGGCTCCAAGATGTGTTTTTACATGTGCCTGCTTTTGTTCCAGCCTCTGCCTTCTGTGTGTGCATGTGTATGTGTGTATTTTAACACAAATCATTTCTAGCCAAGGAATATGAAATGACAGGCTTTGAATCTATCACACTGGTGGAAAGGTGTGGAAAGTGAGTGTTCTGGTAAAAGACATGGTCAAAATTTCTGGATAGGTTTTGAAATATTGCAAATTTTTCATAATTAATGTCCAGCATCTTTAAATTGCTGTGCTTTCCTTTTTCTCCCCCCAACCCCTCCTTCTACCTGCTTTGCCACCCTCTGTTAGTGCTGTTCTTCTTACAGGGTATATTTTTTTAACTGCTATGAAACGGTCACTGAATTTGTTTTCTGAGATATTTTCTCTGCTTATCCACAGAAGAACCAGGTGAAGACACAGAAGGGTCTGCTAAAAGTACAACAGTGGCTGGGGCTGATGATAAAGACTCAAGTGAGAGAGACAATGGTGAAGGCAAAAAATCTAGTAAAGACTCTGGTAAGATACTAGAATTTTGTCTTCCCCCTTTTTTAACTTATGAAATTCTCTTTCATTTTAAACTGTCTGGACATTCCCACTACTATTCATTGCATGTGCATTTTGCATGTGATTTCTATCAGTAGCCTCCCATTGACCTATTTTTAATCATAACCATCTGACAGGATAGATGCGGATAAGTTGAAGAATATTACAGGACGACCAGTGAGATTATTTTTTAATCAAATCAGTTTGTGTGCTTGTAATTTTTTAAGCGCCTTTCATTAATCTTAGCTGTACTTGTGATTCCTCTGATGGCATATTAATTTTTCATAAGCATAGGATTAGGTACCACTTGAATTTTTTCTTCAATCAGGTTTTGCCCCCCTTTTAACCCAAAGAATGTGGCGGGTTTTGTTATTATTATTTTTGCTTCTGCTCTCTGATCAGTTACTCCCAAGAATCTGGCCTCTTCCTGGGCATTTATTTGAGGCATTTTGAAAAAAATACACAAAATCCAGTGAAAAAGTTTACAGATGATTCAGCCTAAGAAAGCGGAAATATCATTGAAAACGGATTATGGGTTGGGTAATTTTGATCTCCTGGAATATACAAAGCCCAGTAATGAAAGCTACTGTCTTTGAAAACAAAACCCCTATGTCATGACATTTACTTGTGCACAAACAAACCCAGGGCCAGCATCTGGTGTAGATACCCAAGGCTTTTTCTGTGTTTGATTTGGCAAATATTTGACTTCATCCATGCTTTTTTATGTATGAGATGGAAATCTATGGTCACAATGAATATTACATTGGCTACTTTTGCCTCACGCTATACCTAGTTACATTATGTTGGATTCACTGAAGCAGAAGAAGTGCTGAAACAGGTTGAAGCCTATTAGTTTCAGGTAGTCATATATCTTTTTCTTGTATGCCAATGACAGCAGCATACAAAGGAGGTTGTATTCTCTGTAAAGACACATAGTTGTAGAAAAAAACAACACTTTACATACGATTTCCTGTACACCCAAATTCTCCCGTACTATAGCTTTCTCTTTACATCTTAAACATTTTAAAAATTTATTTCCCACAAATATTATCACAGATAACCCTCTCAATGCTTAATCAACTCGGAAAACCGACTTAAAGATCCCTTTTAAGTTTACTTGTGGACGTGCTAAGGTCAGTGGCCATCACTGTTTAAAACCTCAGCTCCTCTTCAGTCACTTTATCTTTTCAGATCAAGAGACTGAAGAAAGGCTGATAATGACAAGGAGGATGTTGAGCAGTAAACTGTTGTGGTTTAAAATGTATGTCCCTCTTGGCCGGCTCTCTGGCTTGGTAAAAACTGTCTGCAGTGCAGTAAAGTCATGCTACCAGGCTGACATAGGTCCTCCTGTGTGGTCTCATCAGGGGCTGTCATGGATGTTCACCAGGGGAGGGGTGACAGCCACCTGCATCCTGCATTTCCCCACCATACACTCTGCCCGGAGGACACCGTGAACTGCTTCAGGGAGTTTATTAGCCTGCTCTTGTTCTTCAGGCAGGTTCATTTGTAGTTAAGGAAGAATACAGTATTAAAACTCCTGGGTAAAAAAAAAAAAAAAAAAAAAAGAGAGAGAGAGAGAGAAAAAAAAAAAAAAAAAGATGGAATCTAGAAAAAAATACTGAAGGGGAATTCTCAAAATTCCATCAGGATTAGCCTCTCATAAGGGCCAAGTTTAATTAGGACAAACCTATATCCAGATGCCTACTGGGTGCAGTACAAAAAAACAGCATAATTGTTCTGCATTCCTGTGCCAGCAATTACACAAATAACTTTGCTGTAAGATTAATATAAAAACAAAGGCTGAAATACATGATTGTTTTTGTGCTTTGCAGAAAATAATTTGTATTGTAAAACAATCTTTTAGAAACTTTTATTTTCCTATTCTAAATTAATTCTGCATATCTAATATCCAGACCATCATCTTAATTTTCATTCAGCTGACAAGTATTTGTAATGACTGCATAACTGCTTATGTATAATTGAATGTTAATTTGGGCTTTCTCATGAATTGAGTGTTGCAAGTCTTGCCAAAGAAATCACGGGAAAACCAATAAATTAATCATAATACTAACAAGTTAGACAGGAAAGTGGTGTGACCCCTCTTTAGCATAGAATCTATTAGAAGAGAAAGGATTAACATGTATTTAGTAGCAGTATGTTTGTGTAAGCTGTTGTGCTGTATTGGTTACCTTATCTCAAGGAGTAGAGCTTTCAAAATGAGAATTGGCAATATGCAAGTTATATTTGTTGAATATTCATTCAGAATAGAAAAACCTACTAATGCCTCATTTATATTGTCATTTAAATCTAGTGCCACTTTAGATTAATTATAATCCAAATTACAGCTCTATGCAGTGCAAGAATTAATATGGAATTTATCCAGATTAATACATTTGCATTGAAAATGTAATATGTCTCTGCCATGGCTAAGGGGAGCACTTTTTAATAAGGTAGTAAACATGAGGAAGGATGGAAATTAACCTTCATTATTGCAATGAAAATTATCCTTTCATTCTACTCTAATTAGAAAGAATACTCTACCAGTAATTATAATTTCAGAATTATTTTGAGGTTGAATAACATCATCTGATGTGTCAGAAGTCTTGAATTATGCAATCTTTATCAAATACAAGGATTCATAAATAAGAAAATAGTATTTTGATTATGGCTTTTCCAGGATTTTTTTCACTAGTATGCATATTTTATTAACTTTCTCCTTCTTGTTCGTCACAGAGATATTTTTTATTTTTCTTTTGGAGTTTCAAAAATGTTACAAAGGTGATGGCATCTGAACTGCAATGAATTAGGTCATTTATATATTAGCAATCTTACGCAAGTTAAATAATTCTGTAACTGACAAGCAATCATTGACTTGTCTATTCCATGACACTTATTTATAATTAAACTTAGTTTGTGAGCTAAATGTATTGAAATGACATTATTCATGTAAAATAATGTCATATAATTTCTAGTATAAAATGATTTACAGTTTTGTTTCACAATTAGGGAAAAAAAAACCCAAAAATGCCTCAAGAATAATAAGTGTGTATTTAAAACCTGAGTAACAATTGGATCTAGTGCTTTTCTACCATTACCTAGTTAGAGTAGCATGCCAGTGGAACATCCAGCTATGAGAACAGGGCCACACGGCATGCTTGGGACCATAATATTTTCTCTCCTGTCTCCCTCCTCCTTCAACACCCTCCCTATAAAACTGAAACTTTGTTCAGGTTCCCTACAGGAAGCACCTTAGAACAGTGAATTCAACATGGAAAGCAGAAAGCTGAGATGTAAAGATGAGGTTCTGAGTTGTAATAGCTGGATAACTGCTTAAGGAGATGGTCTTTGGGTTTGGGCACATACATCCTGGCTTGTGGGGTTCAGTCCTCAACACGTGCTGGGGTGAGTGATGTCCCCATGCCAGAGGGAAGAATAAGAAGAATCAAACCTTTTTTTCCACAAAGCTCACCATAAGTCACAAACTTAGTTACTTTACTATAGGCCAGATGTATCTTTGGTTGTTTAAGAAGTAACAGTGCTTGAGGTTGAATGAATCCAGAGCAACAGCAACAACAAAAACAACAAAGCCTCTATAAATTTCAACAGTTTATATAAATATCATAGTAAACAAAGTAAAAAGCTGTGCTTTGTTATGCACTTATTGACCCCAGCACAGTGTTTTATAACTCTACTGTTTTATTATATTAACCACAAAAGAAAATTTAACCAACCCCCCCACACACCCCCCTTGTTTTTATTGAAACGAGAACTATGTGTTTCATGATTATTATAGGCCCTTTGAAGTAATTAAGTTATTCCATCCTGTGGTGGAAGATGATGTGTAATATTAACCTTGTGTGTGCCCAGGCACACACAGAGTGCATTCCAAGCTAAATTTCACCAGCAGTTAAATACCACTGCCAAAAAAACAGTTAAATGCATTTTCATAAGTGGATTTTGGAGCACAATTTGGATCATAATTTCTGTAACAACCTGTTGAGAACAATCTATTTTACTTTTTGGTTTTTAAATTCAGTTTCCTGTATAACAGTGTCCACTTACACCAATTGAGATTCAGGCCAGTTTGTCTTTAAAAAGGGACATTTTAAAAGTGACTTATGATAAAGGTAAGAAACAGTAGTCAGCTGTTAGATGTTTTTGACAGTTGGGAATGGGGAGAGGTTAATAATTTGAACCTATCCTTCTAAAACCTGAGATGCAGCCTTTCTCTGTTAATATAGTATGTCACTTTTTTACTTCCCATAATTCTCAGTTAAGACATTTAAATCATAATGGTGCATTGCCAGGTAAATACAGAAGGGCCAGGGAGTACTCTGCTATAATAAACCAAAGGCAGTAATAAAATGGTGTCTTATGTGATTACATCCTGTAGCTTCTGCCCTTAAGCCTGGCCAGTCCTTTGGGTCGACGGCACAGCTCTGACTGAGCAGCCTAAATGAGGCCTTCAGAATCAGTTCCTGAGAGTAAAAATTCAGTGGTGCTCCGGAAAGCGGCTTGTTCAGATATTAAACTGATGTTGACAAATTGGTCATTAAAAGTAGAGAAATATGGCAGGGATAGACTTTAATTTGAGCGAAAACATGCTAAAATTACTGGTATAAATTATACCAAAAGAAATTATTAGCAATTTAGGAGTGAAAACTATGTGTGGGGAAATCACCATTAATGTATAAGTCATAAAATATCTTTATGGTTTGAACATCCTTCTGAAATTGTCCCTGTGTGATTCAACTTTGAATTTTTTTATTTTTGTACCATGGGTAGTTGATATTTACCTTGAAAACCATTCTCTTATTTTACTGCTCTTTAATATTGCTCTTTTGATATCAAATATTGCACAAAGCCTATGTGAAAATAATAAAAAAGTTCTTGGTTTTGTCTACAGAAAAACACAAGCGTTTTCTTTGTTCACGTTTACTTTGTTGCCAAAATATCCATGACCTTATTTTTAAATTAATCCTAGGTTATTGTGCAATGAGGTTCAATTTGTTCATTTATATGAACTTTATGTGGATTGAAAAAAATCAAGATAAATCTTCATGCACAGCATACAATCAGATTACCCCTGGACTATATATTTACGTTGGGTCTGATAGCAATCAATGGTTTAGCTTCATTGCATTTCAAGATGTATTTGCACCCAGTGTCCAGTGATAGTGTCCTCACCCTGGAAATAATTTAGTTGCAAATTGACTGGAAGATGGTGAAAATTGAAAGTTAAAATTAGAAATACTCATAATAAACAGCAGAAAAAAGGTCAGATGATGCCGCACTATGATGAGATTGGAATGGTTGGTAAATGAGGTTTTGTGTTTGTCGTGAGATGTATGTGACATGCCTACCCAATGCTCTTGTAATATCCAGCCTAGCAGAAGAGATTATCTGGCAAATTGACGCTGGAAAGAATTTTCTGATGGACTGGGAAATTAGAATTGCACTCTTTTCTTTGATGTGTGCAAGACTGGGCCACATTACACAGCTAGTTCAGGCATAATATTAAATGTAGTATTTAATACTTAATAGTAGAGTTATCTATAGAAAACAATTATATTCTGGTTTTGATCACAAATGCCAGACTATAAAAACTCACAGTGTAAACATCTAAGGCAATCCCAAATGACTGATCTTTGTATATAATTAATATTAAGTTAGCTCTGAAATCCTATTCTCCACAGTATTTCTTTTAAAGCCTCACTGTATTTAGCTTCAGAGTTGTAACCAGTCAGGAGTTATCAAAACAGCACAATAATCATATTGCTCAGACAATTTAGAAAAGAGAGAGGGTAATTAAACAGCAGCAAATTAATTATTTTGGAAAACAGGATTTTTGAGCAAAAGCTGATTTGTTTTAGTGTAATACACAAATTCATGCCAAGCTGCTAAAGAAAGCACATTATTGATTAATCTTTCAAGGCAACCTAAGGTTATCTAAACAGTAGAGAAGAGTCCATTTTCAAATGTATTTATAGAGTCCCCATCAAGGATGAAAATGTAGTTTCACCTTTGTGCTTTTATTCAACTATATTTTTTCTCAGAAGTTAAAAAAGAAAAAAAAAAAGACCCTCAGAGACAATACAGATTTCTGGAATCACAGCCTTTTTGTAAACCACAATATTTAAAAGTTTAAAATATGTTCTTCAAAATTATGTTTTTTGTACAGGAGTAGTCACACCAGAGAAGGAACCAAAAGTGAACACAGTGGTAGGGGCACAACAGCTTCTTCTGGCAAAAGAAGAGGATGGTGCAGCTAAAAAATCAAAGCCTCCAGAGGACAATAAATTTTGTCATGAGCAGGTAAAGGAAAATGTAATAATTTAATTGTATTCTAGAACCCCTTCAAATAACTCAAGAATGAAACAGATGATATGCTGTTAAAATAGCAATATCAGCAAGTTGTAAAAATCACACTGACTAATAGCCTGCATCTTAATTTGATTTTTTTTTTTTTTTCAGTTCTATCAATGTCCTTATTGTAACTACAATAGTAGGGACCCAAATCGTATCCAGATGCATGTCCTGTCACAGCATTCAATGCAGCCTGTTATCTGCTGCCCCCTCTGCCAGGATGTCCTCAGCAACAAAATGCATCTCCAGCTTCATTTAACCCATTTGCACAGTGTGTCCCCTGACTGTGTGGAGAAACTGCTCATGACAGTAAGTGTCCCCAGTACTGACTCATGTGCCACAGAAATGTACCCGGGCCTCTGGGCAATGTATTTGTTGAGTTATAACATTCAGGTAGGCTGAAGAGGGGGGGGTTGGGTCTTCTAGGTTCTGTTGCCAGCTCATCTGGTCTCTGATATCCCTTGGGAAAATCAGGCAAGAGGCAGGAGACCTCATCACTCTCTACAGCTACCTGAAAGGAGGTTGTAGGCAGGTGGGGGTTGGTCTCTTTTCCCAGGCAACCCTCAGCAAGACAAGAGGGCATGGTCTCAAGTTGTGCCAGGGGAGGTTTAGGTTGGACATTAGAAAGAATTTCTTTACTGAGAGGGTGATCAAGCATTGGAATGGGCTGGCCAGGGAAGTGGTGGATTCTCCGTCCCTGGAGATATTTAAAAAGAGACTGGATGTGGCACTCAGTGCCAGGGTCTGGTAACTGCAGCGGTAGTGGATCAAGGGTTGGACTTGATGATCTCTGAGGTCCCTTCCAACCCAGCCAATTCTATGATTCTATGATTCTATGATTCTATGATTCAAAATGACTGAAGGTGGATTTCAAAGATGCTGAAAACCTGCAGTTTCTCATTGATATCAACCTTGGAAATATCAAGCCTGTTAATGTCTCTAAGTGCACACCTGGAAATTGGGCCTAATAATATCCAGGTCTCAGAGGTATTCTGACTCCTGTTTGAAAAATCACAGGAATTCCCTGTAGAATGCATTTCCCAAATGTAGAAGAATTCCTGTGTGTAGCTGGGCTGCACTTGCATTACATTACATGAAATTCACTGTGAAATATCAACAGTGAAGCTAGCTGAAGAACACAATTGTTTTATTTTATAGACTATATAGTTTCTTACTTTCTGATTCTGCATAAAAGGCCCTTTAGTGTTTTTCTGATTAAAATGTGAATATGAAACAAAAAAAGAAATGTTTGACAAAGAAAAGAGATTGGAAAATTTAATCTGCATCATCTACATTGTTGTAATTTATAAAACTAATATTTTCTGTCCATATCTCAACTCTCTGATGACAAAATAAATACCATTTATAGCAAATTTTTCTTCTCTGGGACAGTAACATGCATAATTTTTTAAAAAAGTCCTTCCCCCCTGCAAAAAAATGTGTCACTAATCCTCTGATAGGATGCTAACAATGCCATTTCTAAATTCCAAATATACTGAGACAAGGGCTTTTAAAAATATGACTAGAAAAATTTTCCAATAGGGAAATGGTATAAATACATACAGATATATATACACACACACATATATGTATATAAATCTTATCTCTTCTAGTAAAGGTTTAAAATAATTTGTTAGCCTTTTAAAAAGGAACAATGGGTACATTTCTATACGTATCTAGTAATGTGTGTAGCTTCCATTATTATAGTAATTTACTATTCAGAAATGTCTCCTATGGATATTCTTGTTATCTCAGTATGAAGTAAGGAAATACTATCCATATGTTGGAGACAAGGAGCTGCAGCACATTCTGAACTGATTTACTCAAGGTCATTTAGACAGAACCTGGCAGCGCAGGAGTTTGAACCCAGTCCTGCTAAGTCTTAGGCTGAACCCCTAGACAATCCTTTCTTTCAGATATGAGTATGTTTTAAAGAGCTAAGTACAATGAAAACATGAAGTGTTGAGCAAATATTCATGTCAACTAAATGGAGCACTATCAGAAGCCTGTAATAGTACATCCTTCAAAGATTTCTGCCATTAACTTGAAAGCATAACACAACAGGTAAAGCAGTCTGAAGAAGATACATAAGGAATTCAAGACAAGAAAGAGAAAAATCTTATTTTAAATGGAAATAATGTGCTATTTCTGTATGGAAACAAAATTTTCTTTCAAATACCATGAAAGGTCCAGCGTTTGTTTAAAAAACAATACAGGGGAAGAACAGTGAGAATGCCTTTAGACAAGAACTGACTGGTGACCATATCTCAACATGATCCTCCTCTTTGGAGGATGTCCAAGGAGATTTCCCCTGATAAATCCAACCAACCTGACATAGCCAGTAAAACCTTCTTTGGGGTGACAATGTATGTATTGCTATCTTATCACTTTATTGTGGATTATTTTAAATTGAATCCACCATGGGACACCTGATGCTCTGGATTTGGGGTCTGTTAAAAACTGTTATCAAGGACTGATAGCCTTTGATCCATATATTGTGGATGTATTGGTTATAATGTTATACTGTGGCACAGCATTAAATAGTGTGACTTTTCCTGTAGTAATACTGTGTTCTTGGTTTTCAAAGGTTCCTGTACCAGATGTCATGATGCCCAATAGTATGCTATTGCCAGCAGCTGCTTCAGAGAAATCTGAACGTGACACACCTGCAACTATTACAGCTGAGGGATCTGGGAAGTATCCAGGTAGGCAAGAAAAAGCCCAGACATGTAAAAATTAGGTATGGGCAATTTAGAAACCACTTGCTTCTTATTAAAATGAATCCGTTCCTGGCTTTTGTGTAGCCACAGGGATAAAAAGAGTAAAATAACCAGGGGCTGACTTTACTCATGCAGAGCTACTAGGATACATAAGTATGGCACGTGTATGTGGCTTGTGGCAGTGGTATAGACGGTATTAAGGTATGACTCTCCTTGTTTAACCAACAAATCAGACCCAGTCTTGAAAGGCAGTGTCACTTTCACCAACATCAGTGGGGAATGTTAGGCAAATGTGCCTTCCCAATAGCAGGTTTCTTTTCCTGAACCCTTACTGCACTCTGTGCTGGGAAACTGCTTTCTACCTCTCACAGCATGCTCCATCCTCTCTCCTCAGACCACTTTCCTCCTCCTTTCTAATCACCTGCCCTATCTATTTATGCCATTTTTTTATCCCTTCCTCTTTCCTACTTCTTTGTTTCTTGTTCTTGTTTGGTGCATCTATTGTACCAGTAAGCTCCCACCTTATGCCAAAGAGAAGCCTTCTGCCACTCCTGGGCCAACTGCCACTGCCATTTGGATCATCATCTTCAGACTGTGTTACTTTTTTTATCCTCGTGTTTTTCTGGTTTGTTTTATTCTCTGGGGCAAGGATGGGTCTCTATATTTTGTTAGGCTAACATATGGCATACCAGGTGCCTCTCTTGATTTCTGATGAAAGAACCCAACTAACACTACGTGCTATTTTCTTCTACTTGTGTAAAAGACACTTAACTCTTTTTAACTAGGTGAAAGTCCTGTGGATGAGAAAAGTACCCCTGGGATTGAGGAATCAAAACCTGGAATGGAAATTAAGACAGAAGAACAGAAGCCACCTAAGGAATCTACTGAAATGCCAGATTGGAATAAGAACAGCAGTAAAGATATAAAGGCCACTGACTCAGTGACGGATCAGCTAAATGAACAGCAGAAGAAGCAGCAGCTCTCTGTTTCTGACCGCCATGTCTATAAGTACCGGTGTAACCATTGTAGCTTGGCTTTTAAGACTATGCAGAAGCTTCAGATACATTCCCAGTATCATGCTATTCGGGCAGCTACCATGTGTAGCCTTTGCCAGCGTAGCTTCCGTACATTCCAGGCTTTAAAAAAACACTTGGAAGCAGGCCACCCTGAACTCAATGAAGCTGAACTTCAGCAGCTCTGTGCATCTTTACCTGTCAATGGTGAACTCTGGGCAGAAAGTGAAAGTATGGCACAAGATGATCATGCACTAGAACAGGAAATAGAAAGAGATTATGAGATGGACCAGGAAGGTAAAGCAAGTCCTGTAGGAAGTGATAGTAGCTCTATTCCAGATGATATGGGCTCAGAACCAAAGCGGACCTTACCTTTTAGAAAAGGGCCAAATTTTACTATGGAAAAATTTCTAGATCCATCTCGCCCATATAAGTGTACAGTATGTAAAGAGTCTTTCACCCAAAAGAACATTCTCTTGGTCCACTATAACTCGGTGTCCCATCTACATAAACTCAAAAAGGTTTTGCAGGAAGCATCGAGTCCTGTCCCTCAAGAAACCAACAGCAGCACCGACAACAAACCCTACAAATGCAGCATATGTAATGTTGCATACAGCCAAAGTTCTACATTGGAAATCCATATGAGATCTGTGCTTCATCAAACGAAGGCAAGGGCTGCAAAATTAGAACCAAGTGGTAACATAAGTAGCGGAAATAGTGTAGCAGGGAATGTTAATAGCCCCAGCCAAGGAGTTCTAGAATCTATGAGCTTACCAGCAGTTAACAGCAAAGAAACACATTTAGATGCCAAAGAATTAAATAAGAAGCAAGCTTCTGAGTTAATTTCTGCTCAGCCTACCCATCACCCACCCCAGTCACCAGCACAACTTCAAATGCAACTACAGCACGAACTGCAACAGCAAGCTGCGTTCTTTCAACCCCAGTTTCTAAACCCAGCTTTTTTGCCTCACTTTCCAATGACGCCAGAAGCACTGCTGCAATTTCAACAGCCCCAGTTCCTTTTTCCATTTTATATACCTGGGACAGAATTTAGCTTAAGCCCAGATTTGGGTTTGCCTGGTTCCGCCACGTTCGGGATGCCTGGGATGGCTGGCATGACAGGATCACTGCTAGAAGATCTGAAGCAACAGATACAAACTCAGCACCATGTTGGCCAAACCCAGCTACAGATACTGCAGCAACAAGCACAGCAGTATCAGTCTACCCAACCCCAACTTCAGTCCCAAAAGCAGCAGCAGCAAACTAGCAAGCTGATGAAAGCAGAGCAAAACACCTTAGTAAGTGCAGATTGCCAGCTGATAAAGGATATGCCATCATATAAGGAGTCAGAAGAAATATCTGAGAAACAAGAGAAGCCAAAGCAAGAATTTACTAATGAGAATGAAGGACTAAAAGAAAACAAAGATATGAAGAAGCCAAAATCGTCAGAACCAGCCATGCCACCACCCAGAATAGCTTCTGGAGCAAGGGGGAATGCAGCCAAGGCTTTGTTGGAGAACTTTGGGTTTGAGTTAGTTATCCAATACAATGAGAACAGACAAAAAGTGCAGAAAAAAAGCAAGACTGGTGAAGGTGAAAACACAGACAAGCTAGAATGTGGAACCTGCAGTAAGCTCTTTTCCAATATTCTTATTCTGAAGAGTCATCAAGAACATGTGCATGGACAGTTTTTTCCATATGGAGCATTAGAAAAATTTGCCCGACAGTACAGGGAGGCATATGACAAGCTTTATCCAATTTCTCCATCTTCTCCAGAAACACCACCTCCTCCACCACCACCTCCTCCACCACCACCTCCTCCTCCTCCTCCGACTCCTTCTCAGCCTTCTTCAGGTGGGGCTGGAAAAATTCAAAACACAACTCCTACTCCTTTGCAAGCTCCACCACCCACACCACCACCTCCTCCTCCTCCACCGCCACCACCTCCTCCACCACCACCGTCAGCCCCGCCTCAAGTCCAGCTTCCTGTTTCACTTGATCTCCCGCTTTTCCCTCCAATTATGATGCAGCCAGTGCAGCATCCTGCATTGCCTCCTCAGCTTGCCCTCCAGTTGCCACCAATGGATACTTTATCGGCAGATCTTACCCAGCTTTGTCAGCAGCAGCTAGGGTTAGATCCCAATTTCCTGAGGCACTCTCAGTTCAAACGTCCTCGCACAAGAATCACTGATGATCAGTTAAAAATCTTGAGGGCTTACTTTGATATCAACAATTCTCCAAGTGAAGAGCAGATCCAAGAAATGGCTGAGAAATCTGGTCTTTCACAAAAAGTTATCAAGCACTGGTTTCGTAATACACTGTTCAAAGAACGACAGAGAAATAAAGATTCTCCATATAATTTCAGTAACCCTCCCATAACAGTATTGGAAGATATCAGAATAGACCCTCAACCTTCAGCTGTGGAACCTTACAAGTCTGATGCATCTTTCAGCAAGAGATCATCTAGGACTCGGTTTACTGACTACCAGCTCCGTGTCCTCCAAGACTTCTTTGACACAAATGCTTATCCAAAGGACGATGAAATCGAACAACTTTCAACTGTACTTAATCTACCTACTCGAGTTATTGTTGTATGGTTCCAAAATGCGCGTCAAAAGGCTCGCAAAAGCTATGAAAATCAAGCTGAAACTAAAGACAATGAAAAAAGAGAACTGACAAATGAGCGTTACATTCGAACTAGTAACATGCAATATCAGTGCAAAAAGTGCAGTGTGGTTTTTCCAAGGATCTTTGATTTGATTACACACCAGAAAAAACAGTGTTATAAAGATGAAGATGACGATGCTCAAGATGAAAGCCAAACTGAAGATTCCTTGGATGCCTCTGATCAAACAGTGTATAAGAACTGCACAGTTTCTGGCCAAAATGACTCATCAAAAAGCCTGGCAGTCACAGCAGCAAGTTCTGGCTCTGGTTCTAGTACACCTTTGATTCCATCACCCAAACCAGAACCTGAGAAGGCTTCTCCTAAACCTGAGTCCACAGAAAAGCCAAAACAAAATGAGACCATCTCTAAACAAACTGATATAATTTCCCAAAGCAGCAAACCAATACAGTCTACTCCAGTAACCTCTTCTGACCCTCAGCCCTCAGCTTCTCAACCACAGCAACAAAAACAATCACAAATAGTAGGGAGACCTCCTTCTGCATCACAAACCACACCTGTTCCTTCCAGTCCTTTACCAATTTCAATGACTTCTCTACAGAACAGTCTACCTCCTCAGTTATTACAGTACCAATGCGACCAGTGTACAGTTGCCTTCCCAACTCTGGAACTTTGGCAGGAACACCAGCACATGCATTTCCTGGCAGCCCAAAACCAATTTCTTCACTCGCAGTTTTTAGAGAGACCAATGGATATGCCATATATGATATTTGACCCAAATAATCCTTTGATGACTGGACAGTTACTTAATAGTTCTCTTGCTCAGATGCCACCACAAACTGGCTCATCACATGCGGCACACCCTGCTACAGTTTCTGGTTCCATGAAACGAAAGCTGGATGATAAAGAAGACAATAACTGTAGTGAGAAAGAGGGAGGAAACAGCGGAGAAGATCAGCATCGTGATAAGCGTTTAAGAACTACAATTACCCCAGAGCAGCTGGAAATACTCTATGAAAAGTACCTATTAGATTCCAACCCCACCAGAAAGATGCTAGATCACATTGCACGTGAAGTGGGACTGAAAAAGAGAGTTGTACAAGTCTGGTTTCAAAACACAAGAGCCCGAGAAAGAAAGGGACAATTCCGTGCAGTTGGTCCAGCCCAGTCCCATAAAAGGTGTCCTTTTTGTCGAGCTTTGTTTAAAGCAAAATCAGCTTTGGAAAGTCACATTCGCTCACGACACTGGAATGAAGGAAAACAAGCTGGTTATAGTTTACCTCCAAGTCCTTTGATATCAACTGAAGATGGAGGAGAAAGTCCACAAAAATACATATTTTTTGACTATCCATCACTGTCATTAGCAAAAACTGAGCTATCAAGTGAAAATGAATTAGCTTCTACAGTATCAACTCCTGTTAGCAAGAATGCAGAAATGTCACCCAAGAACCTCTTAAGTCCTTCTTCTTTTAAAGCAGAGTCTAGTGAGGATATAGAAAATTTGAATGCCCCTCCTGCTGACTCTGGATATGATCAAAACAAGACTGACTTTGATGAGACCTCATCAATTAATACAGCAATTAGTGATGCCACAACAGGGGATGAGGGGAACAATGAAATAGAAACCATGACTGGCAGTTCAGGTGATGCAAAACCGGCATCACCTCCCAAAGAACCAAAACCACTTGTGAATGACACTCTACCAAAAGCTGCAACTACACCTACAAATGAGAACACCGATGATAAGTTTCTCTTTTCTTTAACGAGCCCCTCAATACATTTCAGTGAAAAAGATGGTGATCATGACCAAAGTTACTACATTACTGATGACCCTGATGATAATGCTGACCGCAGTGAAACTTCAAGCATAGCTGATCCAAGTTCACCTAACCCATTTGGAGCTAGCAACCCCTTTAAATCCAAAAACAGTGATCGGCCAGGCCACAAACGTTTCCGAACGCAAATGAGTAACCTTCAGCTTAAAGTTCTTAAGGCTTGCTTTAGTGACTACCGGACTCCAACAATGCAGGAATGTGAAATGCTAGGGAATGAGATTGGCCTGCCCAAACGTGTGGTCCAGGTCTGGTTTCAGAATGCTCGGGCTAAAGAAAAGAAATTCAAAATTAATATAGGGAAGCCATTCATGATAAATCAGACTGGACCTGACGGGACAAAGCCAGAATGTTCTCTGTGTGGCGTGAAATATTCTGCGCGTTTGTCCATAAGAGATCATATCTTTTCCAAACAACATATAACAAAAGTGAGAGAAACTGTGGGAAGTCAGCTAGATCGGGAGAAAGATTACTTAGCTCCTACAACAGTTAGACAGCTGATGGCACAGCAAGAGTTGGATCGCATAAAGAAGGCTACTGATGTGCTAGGATTAACAGTACAGCAGCCAGGCATGATGGACAGCAGTTCTCTTCATGGTATCAGTTTGCCAGCAGCTTATCCAGGACTCCCTGGCCTTCCTCCTGTTCTTCTGCCTGGAATGAATGGTCCATCCTCCTTACCAGGATTTCCACAAAGTTCAAACAGTAAGTCTATACGGGGATGATTTTCTAAAGTTATTAATTTGATCAACAACAGACAAACAAGAAAATAAGAAAGAAACAAAGAAAATAATTTTAGTTGAAATCTAAATGACAGAAATGTTTAGTTAGGTTTCTGTTACAAAAGCAACATAACAATAGCCTCGTTATGGTTTTTGTTTGTTTGTTTTGAATGCTACTCCTTTAGGCAAATACTGGATTAGAATTTTGCCTGTACATTTTTTGAACAGAAAAATTTAAAGTAATATCTGGTGAAGCACAAAATAGTACTTTCCAAATGGTAAGTTCATCAGGCATTTGTACCACCCCACAGACCAATGCAACCTCTTGTTTAATTCAGAATAAATATTTAAAATAAAATGCTGCCTAAAACCATCTTCTGAATAATACTTCTGAATAATAATACTCCTGAATAATAATACTTCTGAATAATTGCTTGCTAAGATAAGAAGTTTCTTCCTGAATTTATTGATTTATAATTGTGGTGTCATTGTGATCGAAATACGAGGAACTGCTGAAGATCTCCTATCCCTACTTTGTCAAGTCATTGCAGATATATCCCACTTCATTTGGGCCTAGACTTTCAATTGAACACGTAACTGTTTTACTGACTGTTTTGAAACCGTTTTCCTCACACTGGAAAGCACTTCCTCTTGCAGTAAGTTTCATTGAGGCAAAACAGTCAAGTTTTGCACAAAGTTAGTTGTTTAGTACTCAAAGAATGAACCTGATTTATTTTCTCGTATAGGGCTCCAACTTTGGAGCCAGAGTTCATTGTGAATGCAGCCTTGCAAATTGAAACTCTCCCATTCATCTTCTAACTTTTCACATTCATATCAAATATGTGCACAGCAGAGTTAGGGAGCTGATTAAGACCCCTCACCTGATTTTATCCAGTAATTCCACTTGCTGTTTATCTCTGAATTTTGATTTAGAAAGCAACTCGCATTGCCAAGTAAGGTATGGACTTAATCACCAGTGTTGTTAGACATACCAAGTCTGTAGCAATGTCTTCTCTGATACCCAGTTGAGCTTTGATTGATGATGATCATGTTATTGTTTCCCTAAGTGGTGATCAAATCATCTTATTTTTCTCTTCATTGGATCAGAATGGCTTTCCTCCACAATGGAGTCTCTGGCTGAGTGCCCTCTGGCTTTTGTCAAGCAGTTATTGGCACAGAGAGTACATATAAAGGAAATATAAAGTTGCTATATTTCCTTCTTAATGGCATACAGTATCCAGGTCCAAAAATGGCTGGTCATTGTTCATTAAAATTATATGTATGGTTTCTTCATATAACTTTGCTAAATAGCTTTGGTTTAGTTGACCTTAAGGTAAAACAAGCCCCAGGAAACTCAGGCTTTTTCTGTTCTACTAGATGAAATTTGCTTGGGAAGATATTACGTTCTTTTACTTTCAAAACCACAAGTACCCATGCAAAGGGAGTCTTGGAAATAGGCATGGAGCCGTGATAGCCTCTCAGCTGTGCTCTGGAGCTCTTTTGGTGAATTCTAGTTGACCCAGGCCACAACAGTGCCAGCGACTGTTCTTACTGTTTATCTTTACAGATGTTTGAGTTTCACTTTTAGGGAAATACTCCCTGGTACCTTAACTTGCCAGTGTCAAAGGATCCCTAGAGTCTGTAAACTGTCCTTTTAATAAAACAAAAGATATTATTATGATCCATAAAAATTTTCAGATTTTCTAATTTCCACCAAATGCTTCTTTGGTGTTACTAATTATTTAAATCATTAGTACCATAGCATACACAGTGCACTATCAATTGAAATAGGTTTTTGACCTCTTTCATCTTGCAACTTCTTAAGGTTAATTAGCCCATTCTGGGCAAAGCCCACTGTGTAATCTGGCTAGTAGAATCTTGTTGTTTACTTTTTCCTCTTCCATATGCTAAATAGCCTCTACATTCCCTTTTGTTGCCTCGCAAATACTTGGATGCATAAATCTCCATTCCCTAATGACACATAATGGAGCAGTCATAGTAAATGGAAAAAAATAGATTATTTTAATCATTCATAATGGAAAACCAGTAATATACTCAGATGTTCTTTAGTATGTGCTCAACATTAGTACTTTCTGCACTTAATTAACCCATTTCTGTTTTCTTCTCTACCCTGCTTTGGCTGTAAGTTCACAATTATTTGGTGCTAAGAATTGTTTAAGAAGAATCTTTTTGGAAGCCAGCTTCCAAGCAAGCTTTGCTTTGGCTCTGGTTCTTCTAGCATTGTGCATATTCTCAGACACCAGGACAATTGTTTTTCATCATTTTTTGCATGAAGGATTTTCTGACACTAACTCCCTGATTACTCACTCTCTTATGCTTCAAGTCTACTTCTTGTGAATCCCACTGCAAGTATTTCATTTCTTCTCTTTGGAGCACAGTCCTGAGAATGCACTTGAGAAGCAGTTTCACTGGGATTACTCATAATCGAATAATTACCTGTTTTCACTGAATCTTACAGGGTTAGTAACTGTATTTCCTGTGGCAGAGCCCATCCATTCTGTCCTACATGTTTGTTTAAAGGACAATGTCAACAGTAGTAAGTTCTTCATTTTTATAGAATATGTTTCTTGTTTGCTAAGACAGGGTGAAACTATAATAATGAACACCACATTTTAAATTGTCTTTTGTGTTTCTCTTTACTCATGATACACAGAGAAATAAAGCCTATTAATTTCACTGATTAATGCAAGATTATAAGGGATTTCACTTTCATATTCTTGCATCCAGTGTTTATGTGTTTCCAGAAAGGCACAAAACAAGTTTTGCAAAATACAATTTTTTTTTTAAATGCAATGCTTGCTTTTATAAAACATTTGAAATAGAACACTTGGAAATAATGAAATAAATCATGAAAGATGGAAATAAAGCTACAGTTCATATCTTCTTTATGTAGTGCTCAAACTGGACTTTCATTTGCAAAGATAATTAGATTTGTCAAAGTAAGATAGCTTCGTTTCTGAATGAAAGGATCCATTTACTTTAAATTCCATTATTTTGTTCTAAAATAAAGGTGGGTTTTAATATCAGAGTTATTGTGTAGTTCCAGGATGATTATGTCAAAGAATCCTCTCACCTGTGGGATATATTTCTCTTGATAATGTAATTATACCAGCTTGTGAGCATCAAATGCTGAGCAAGGTCTCAAAATTACTGCTGCATTTACTCAGCATAATTCCTAATATGGAGCTATTTGGTGGAATTCTAATTCATACAGAATTTTAGTTCCAGCTTGTCTTCACTCTTCAAGCCCCTTCTTATTTTCTAGGTGACTGTAGATAGAAGAGTTCACCTGCTGTTTTCAGCTGTTCCTAAAATTCATATTCTCCTTTCTTCTTAGGTTTGTGTTTTTCCCTATGATCCCTTGCAGAAAACTAGTGCTTCGTCTTGCTTCTAACTACTAATAATGGTGCTATGAACCTTTTAATGTCATCATTACCATAGGTTCTTTGCACATCACTTAAGCCTGGCCTTCTTGAAGATTCACAGCAGCTTTTTCCAAGAATGTGCACATCACTGGCTAATATGTACTTAGTGTTTTTTTTAAATCTTATCAAGAGAGAAATTTGATTCAGCAGCAATTACTTTCCTTATTATTGAGGCGCTAAATTCTGTTCTCTGTTTGCTTTTGGCCCACTGGAGGCCATTTCACTTCTATATTTTTATCCCTCTTGTTCCTTCAAGAGAAAGAGAAGTCTCTCCTCTTTGATAGTCATTTAAAAGAGTTAGCAGGATTAACGTGTTTTTCACGATTACTGAATTTTCTATTCTACATCTCTCATGTCTGGCAATGGGGTATTAATTAGATCAAGTTTTCTTTATTCACTTTTGGAAACCCTCCATTCCACTTTTAACTTCCAATAAAACAGGTGGATCGCACTGTTGTATTGCAGCCTATCTGTGTATTTAACAGAATGATATGCATTTGAACTAACTTCTAAAGAATATCTGTAAAATAGACTAGATCTTGGCTGCTCTGGGCATCATCAGTGTGAGTAGATAAAGATAACATTATGTGCAAGGGTTGAGGAGGTTAAGAATAGCAAGAAATCAGAGAAATCCTAAGTAAGTGACAAGCCTAAATAACCACGACAAAGCTGGAGCAGCAGTTCACACTAATTGCATCATTCATGCATTTTCCATCCTCAGTATTTATCATTTAATACATTTTCAGCAAGCTCCACACACAATTGCCTGTTACTTCCTGTTGAAAGCATAGGGGCAAGCAATAGCATCTTCAACGTTACTGTGCAGTAAATGTGGCAATTACCCACTTTTTAATTATAACTGTTGTGACTTGTTTCACTGTGCTATCTAATCCATGCTCACAATGCATTTTAACTCCTTACTCTTCCCCTAACATTAAATAGGAGTAATGACATGGTGACAAACATTAAATGGTCTCTTTGTTAAATCTGATAATTATTTCCTTTGAATCCTAATTGCTTTATTCCTAAGTAATGCTAAGCACCTGGATATTGATGATTTAAACATTATTCCTATTCACTCCATTAGTGCTTCCTAGTAG